>NW_010131024.1:10828-37853 GCF_000699245.1 Pterocles gutturalis
TCCGAAATAAAATTATTCTCCTGTCACGAGAAATGTGACAACTTTTGAAACTTTCTTTTAAAAAAATAGAATAAATGGTGTCAGGATCCATATTCTTCTGCCTCCTAGTTCTGTTTTTTCACCTCTCCTAAGGATATTGTTTTTCTGTTAGTAGGTAAACCTTCTCCAGTTTGACATGCCAGTTGACATTGTGGCATACATTAGTCTGATAAATAGAACTAGTTGCTTTCTTGGGAGACTAGTCTTCAGCTCTCATGGTGCCAGTTGAAATTGTGGCATACATAAATATGTAAATTCTTGGGAGACTAGTCTTCAGCTCTCATGTATACGAACATTGCACTGCAAAAAGACCTTGGAGTGTTTTTAATTCATCTGTTTACACAGTTCAGACATAGATTGTCTTTCTGCATGCTCACATAACCAGGAATGCTCTTTTGTTATATGTCTGTATCCTGCACTGTCTTTCTCATCGTGTATTCGTTCACTAAAAGCCTTTGGGAAGTCGACTGCTGGAAATCCATAGTTGTGTGTAACTGCTTGCAAATCTTTCCAAATAGTTGATGTATTTTAAGTAAATTACAATAATATCACAAGTAAGGATAAGATAATAAATATCAATGTAACTAACTATTGTTTCTGGAAATACCTGTCCCAAAAGGAACACTCCAGAAGCTGATATTTTTGTCAGTCAGTGACTCTTGCATCAGCCATGATGCAATTCTGGAATTTCCATTTCTGTGCTCATCCATGGAAAGGAAATGTGAGAATACCACAGTCCCAGGGCTGGCAGCAGTAAGGCTGATATGTGTTTTGATTGACTGTGACTTCTGCCAGAGCCCTGTGCTCACAGTTCCAGAGCATGCAGAGGGCAGAATAGAGTTGTCACTGACATCTCCGTCATATTTGCAATTAGTAAACATGTTTCTTGTGCGTTCCAAAAATTTAGGAATGGGAAAATGTTTTTTTGCCTTTGAACAAAAGCCACTGAAGATTTTCTGAAAAATGCTTGATTGGAACTGTGACAAATGAAACACATTTGGAATTTTTCCGAAGAGATTTTCAGATGTCGGGCAGATGTTATTGTTTGCTGACCTAGGACTTTGCAGAATGACAGAAAATAATTTGATGCTCTAACAAAACATTGATTACACACACTAAATAGCCCTGGTAAAGTATTTCCCTTATGGCTTGCCCTTCCAGGGTTATGGTTAAACGAGCACCCCATGTCATCAAACATACAGAAGGTGCCTTTGCCACTCCGAGGGGATGATCCCAGCATTTAAATAATGATTTACTGCTGCTTTTATTAGAACAATTATTGGTTATTTCAGACTTGAAATGGGCAGATTAAGCTCTGTGAACCTCACAGCTGAAACCTCACAACACTGGCAATTTTCAGTGATTAAAGTAATTTACTTTATCTATAAAATGCAAAGATATTTCATAATAGCCAATACAGCAAGTACAGGGAGGTGTAGTTTTCCTGGAGATAATCAGACCTCTGGGGATAAAGGGTCCTGGCTGCACCTCATGCATTGCGAGACCCAGAGGGCTTTATTATCTGATGATTACCACACCCCCATTTCCATGTCTTTTTGCTTAATTAATCACAGTAACATTATTGCCCAACTTCAGACAACAAAAATAATGAGAGAGGCTTTAAAAGATTCAAAGACTAGAGGAAAAACAAGAGATCCCATAGGAAAGTACCCATAGTGAAACTGAGGTTACAAATCACTGAGATCTATTAAAAATGATGCTTACATTTTGTAAAGTGCCTTCTTTAATATAAATATAATTATGTTTTAAATATTGTAAATGTGTATATACAATACAAAACATATACTTGTTCTGATCAGAGGAGATGAAGTTTTATTTTTAGGACCCGAAAACCTTTAAAATGTCATAGCCATAACTTTGAATGTTATAGCTACTTGCTGTTTTATTTAGAAAGCTTGCTGTATCCGCTGTGTTGTTCCTTATTTGGTCCAAGTACAGTTCCATGTGTATTCTTGTTTCTTTGCTGCCTTTCTAAATCATCAACCGATCATCCAGTTTATGGGGACAAATCCAGAGTAAAGTCTTCAGGTATTTCCTGCCAGAACTCACTTCTTCAGAAACCTGCACAAGCACATATGATTAAACCTCTACTACATTCTCATCTCTCCGATTTATATATCCTTCTCTGCCACACTTGGTAGTTGTTCTTACTATACCTCAGTATAATTGTCTGTAAAGTAGGTGCCTGATTTTTAAAAAGCTGGGAGAAACTTAATTCATTTCCATGCTGATGTCCTTCCCTACCCCTTGTAACATTAGCTTAAACTCTGGGCAGAAGTCCTTTATTGTCGCTCCCGTCCTATCAGAGGAGGTATTACAACAAGCTGCATATCACTGATCTCCTCCTGATTCTGCATTTAACAAATTCGTTGCTTTTCATAGGATTCATTAAATATTTCTAATATTTTGAGTGAAATGGGGTCAACCTTTCAATAACCACAAGCTACTCATTTTGAAATCATAAAAGATGCAAGTCAAGGAGACAAGAATTTCTTGAGCTTCGAGATTTCCAGATTTTTTTTTTTCTGTTAGTCAAAATATGCCAGATCTGCAAAGCACAGCCACTGTAGCTGTATGCTTTCCGAAATGGAAGCTGATACAGCTGGAGGATTATGCTTCCAAATCTGTTTCAGAATTTCAGTCATCCATGTTGAGGCATAGATAGTCTAAATCGGAAGACGAAATGAGTTTTCAAATGGTGCTTTCACCTTTTCACTCAGACATAAGTATGTTTAGGTGCATATGTGTAGGTGGTCAACTCCTGGGGATGCCCTTGAGTTTGAGCAGAGCATGTGTTGACCACCTCATTTAGAGAGGCGGCTGTGTTCACCTAAGATGTGGTGGTCAGGAGGAAGGCTAGATTATTTCTGATAAACATTCTGACACGACTAATTTTAAGTGGAGTCAGAGCCTTCTGTTTCGTAACTTCCTGTGTTAGGGTCAACTGCTTTCACCTCATGAAGGTGTTAACACTGGCCTGTAATCGCAGCAATGGAAGAATGCATAAAGAGATTAGAAAATCTTTGTGTGTGAGTTACAACAATATCCCTTTCTTTAAAAGTCTCTCATGCAGTGTATTGAAAACTTCTGACCAATTGTGCTCATTAGTTTGTCACCTCTGAGAGAAATAAAAGCCGTACTTTGTTAGGGCAGTTGTCAATAAATATACCTATAATGTCTACGATTCCTCTGACAGATAGTTTCCTAAGTTAAAACACTTTTTTGGTGCCAGGGATCTCAGCAATAGAAGCAAAAGATAAATAACATGGTAGGCATTAGTAGTAATTAAATAGTAATTAAAGTTGAGACCATCTTTAGTCTCCCCTGTTTGTTCCTTGATAGGCAGTAAGGAGAATATCCATCCACAGGAAAGATTTTGCGGTGTTCTTGGCTCTGGAACCTGGCCTGTGACATGATAACCCTTTCTCAGGCTAGTGTATTTGTGACCGTCTTGAGCTCTGTAATCAGAAAGGCAAGTTGTTGGCTTTTTAAGTCAGTTATATTGTTATGCTGGAGAGCAACGTGAACCAGGTAAGCCAAAATAAATGTCTAGCCATGAAAATCTGTAAGTGGTCCCTCAGATGCTCTAACATCTACATACACTTTATCTCAAATCTAAATTTTGATGGGCATCTAGAATGAAAGATCAATTAAGAAATGAATCAACTCAGAAGAATACTGCCTGCCTGTTTGAACTATTAACTTCTAATCTTGCAGAGAAAAGGAAAAATTCTAAGTTGCATACAGATAATGTTCTCAGAAGCTCTAATGTGTTCTGTAGAAAGCATGAAAAGGTGTGTAAGCTGCTCACACTAGGCAGCTGGTAGAGACCAGTGAATAATACTGGTTCAGTCTGTTGGAACAGAAGAAAAAAGAAAAAAACACCAAGAAGCAACCAAAAAAATGAAGGAAATATATGTACTGGTATTTTCAGTGTCAGGTTCTCATACCATCCCCACCTCAGTAGCTTTCAAATGCCTATAGTTTCTGGTTTATATTTGCTAGTGACATTCATGTGTTTATTTTGAAATTTACTATCATTCAACTCCAGAACAAAACAAATTTATTTAATTTCTATTATTTCTGCAACAAATGTGTTCATTTTGAAATGTGATTTTTAATTTTTAAAATATTTATGTAGATTTTCATTCTGGAACTTGAAAAAAACCAAACCACACCACCACAACCCCCAAACCCTCTAAGTTTACAGTTTTTCCATAGGAAATAGTATATCATTAAAATAATTTTGCCCCAAACAGCTTTTTTGCATTAAAACAATTCCATTTAAAGGTTTTTAAACACCTCTGATTTATGGGTTAAGATCTACAGTTAATTTCCCAAGAGATCACTGATTTCTTAGTCCTGCCACGTGCAGTTTATTGGTTCAGACGCAAACTATATGGGCACTTCTGCGTTCCTCCCTCTACAGATGTCATTATGTTTCAAACCCTTTTTTAGAAAGCTCAAAGCACAGCTGGTGCAAATCCTTTTCCCTTTCAAAGTCTTTCAGTGATAAGATGTACTGAAGTTAGTATCTGAAAAAGACCTGGGGTCCTAGGGAGAACATCTACAATATTTTCTGCTTTCAGGCAGGAAAATTGTTGATCTTGCACTGTCAGCCAGTGTAATGGTCTGATAATGATATAATGCATTTGAAGAACATCATATGGGTTTTTTTCCTCAAGTGATTGCTGAGCTGATGTTGAAGATATTAGGCATTTTCTAAAACTGTCTGCTGTCTCGAATGCTTGCTTTCTTAGCTCCAACCTGTCGTGTGTATCATACTCATTCAAAACCACAGCTGACCAGGTCCCATCGCTAAATGTCCTGTACTCTTCCCTAATGCCTAGACACTGCTTTTGGAATTTATCCTGGCAAGGAAAATGATTCATCCTGACAGTTGGCTACATGTGGAAGTGGATCCAGGTTGTTTTTGTAAACGTAGGTTTTCCAGCAAACACAACAGAATGGGCCAGAAGTGAGGAACCTGGTGAGGCTGCTGCGCTGTCTGCCTGCCTCGTCTGCAGGTCAGAGGGGGTAGTGGTTAGTCACCGGGTGGTAGCAGACCAAGTTAATTCAGGGGGCAGGACATAGCTTCACAGGTGGGAAATTGGTGGAATTTGGGGGAAAAAATGGGAAGAAAGTATTTTTTTCCTGTAAATTTACAGAAGTGAACCTTTTGTGAATGAAGTTCTTTCAGAAATGTTAGCGGGATATCAACTACACATAGAACCCAAGAGCCCTGACACCCCCCACCCCCCCTCCCATTTATTTTTTCTCTGAATATAATTGATAGAGCCACATGTCCAGTTTTGATTTGGTAATTTAAAACCCAGTATCAGAAACAGAGATGGGAAATGTGTAGAAATTCATACAATCACTGTTGCCACATCCTTTTACAAAGGAGAGAACCATGAAAGGTATGCAAATTGTCCATAATTATACTTTTAGATGGTTACTTAAATACCTGTCTTTTTCACACTACAGGCACAAAGTTAGTATACCTCAGATATGCTAATAAAAACAAATGTCTGTGGTTTCCGGCAAAATAAGAGCTCCAGTAGTTCGCTATGTGTACTATGTACAACTCTTAGGCGATGTCTTGGTGCCTACTGAGACGAGCTTGGATAAAGCTGCTACAGTACAAAGATTAAGGCTATTTTATATTCTTTGATTTTTGTTTTAATGCTCCCTGCATTTAAATTACTGTATTACTATTTTTAGCTGATATATTAATACATGTGTCTCAGCTATTTATACACACAATATGAAACGCAAGTAAAATACCAAGCAGGGTGTATGATTCTGTAACTCAGTAACATATGTCTTTTCTATATAGTAGGTTTGTTCACAGGAACCAATAGGATTTGCAAAGTATTTAACTTAAGAACTGAGTTTACACATATCCTTATAGAAACTGCTGAATTAAGTGATTGTTAATGAGAGCCTAAAATTCTCTCCTGTTTAAATTTCAGATTTTGTCACTTATATCCAAAGTGACTGTTGCCCCTTATGCATCCCTACTGCTTTTAATAGCATTACTCAGGAAACAGTTTCAACTCTATATATATTTATGGTGATAGAATCTGACCCTCTGTAAAAGAGAAATTAATTTTCATAAAAATTCGCAGATGGTGAAGATGGGAGGATTTCTGCCTTTTTTCTAGCTGGTTTTGTAGAAGTGCATAGGAAAATCACCCCTCTGATTACAGGGTATTCCATTACCAATGTGTAAGGTACTTGGAACAAGTAGCAGGTTACTGATTCAGGATTGTAGATTCAGTCTGAGCCTGCACTCCTTGCACTCTCCAGTGACCTGAGAAGTTCAGATTTGAGCTTTTGGTTTTGATCTAACTTGTAATTGACCCTCCAGCATATATGACTTACTTTCAGCACAATATACCTATATTCTGTCTTTAGGTATATTCTTATTCTTCTGAAAGTACTTTATTACATATTTTCTTCCTAATCAGATACTCATTTAGTATATTTCATCTGTGTCTCTCAAATCTCCACCTTCTTCAAATTAATCACAGATCAGATTAATTGTACTTGGTAACCTGACACTCCTTATCGTAATTATCTTATCATTAAACCTAGTCATCTGAGAGAAGGTTTACCACCAGGTTTTAAGCCTTTCTTGTGTAGTGCAGAATAATTCAGTCATCAAGGCTATCGTTACACTTTAAAGCATTTGAATAATATTTTTCTCAGTCTATTCAACTCTTAGATGAATATTATATCTTTTACCTCCTAGGCCTGATGACCTCAGATAAAGAATAAAATGGATAGGGGTAGTGGATAAAATTGAGCTTTTTTACTGTCTTGATATGCAGCTGAGCTACTCTACTACTGATACAAAAGTACTTAGTGCTATTTGGCTATATGTCTACTACTATTTACTTAAGTTTTCATACAGAAATTCTTTAATAGTTTAAAGAAAGAGATCAATGAGTGCCAAATAATTATTCAATATTGGTTAGTTTGGAAGGTTTCCCAGTGTTTTTTTTTAAGAGTGAGTAGCAGCTGTTTGATAATAAACAGAAGCAGGACTCCTGTTTAGATTCTCATACATAGCACAAAGTCCCTTCCCTGTCCTCCCAATGGGATCTGTGTTTAACTCTGGGGTTTTTCCTCCTCATTCATGATGGGAAACAGGGAAAATGTCTAAAGAGGCTCAGATAAAATGTATACTGCAGGAGTAGATTCTTCTGGAGCCCAGAGGAGAGAGAGGTTACTACCAGCAGGAAGAGACTTTCTGACCACCCAAATCAAAATCTCATTTTGTAAAAGAAAGAGAAGGGAAAGGACTTTTTAGAGTTTAAATGTGCTTGGATACTTCTGAGCAGAATATCTGATGTCTTCTTCGTTATCGTCATCTTACCAGTTGGAACTACTCATACAAGTTCAAATTTTTGTTACTCGTAGAGATGAAACTGTGGTCTTGCTCTGCTCTTTTCACTGCAGCTCGTATCATACTAGAATCAAGGAATGCACCTTCTGTAGTAAACATGAAAGAGTTCACATGATGGATGTGCTGGTTGCCGTAGTGGTGAAATCAGAGTGCAAATGCTTAGAACCACAACATACGTATTTCCTCTCCCTGGCATGCCCGGTTTTGGGTGATGCTAAAACTTATCTAACTCTTGAGATTTCTGAACAGATAGCTTGGTCTGTAAAGGTGTTTTTCAAGCAAAGTAACAATACCCTTAGGCATGTCCTAAGTGCTAACAGCACTAAAAAAAAAAGGAATCCACAAAGCTCTGGGCAGTCTAAGAGTGCAATAGGGAAGGCAATTTGGCAGTAAGGCATTCTTTGGTAAAAGCATAGAATGCTGAACTGCAATAGTTAGATAGGTCTCTGTGGGCCATCAAGAACACATAAAGACTGCCAACATCTCTTATAGATCTTTTCACAGATCCTATTACAATTCACAGCAAAGTGATCCTCTACCTGTCTTTCCTGAGGGGTCCAATTAAGGTAAGGATTTATTCAAGACTCGTACTGACCTGGGGCTTGCACAGTGTAAATCTGAGAGGAACATGATGGTTCTTCCCTTTTATCTCAAGAGCACTCCCCATGCAAGAGTTTGCGCTGGCAGATAATCTGAAAAAGGATTTTCTAGTTGGGAATTCTCCCATTTGTAACTTCTTGTACTTCACGTAATTATAGAGATAGGGAAATCAACTTTTTTCTTTCATCTCCTAACGGCTATCCAGACAAGTGTCCTCAGAACCTGAAAAGGCATTTGAACCAGGATACTTTACATGTCTGACGAATATTCCAAATGCAGGTCTATCAGGAGGATATGCCTTTTGTTGTCTCCTAAGATAATTTATCCAGATTTTATTTCTGCGTGCTGATGAGACCACTTTTAGGCTTTTGACATCATGAGATGTCAAAGAATGTAAAAATAACTGTACTTGAGCTTGTATTCACCCTAAAGTATCCCTGTGTATACATAGATACACATCTCATATTTACCTTAAATGTGCCCCTTGGTTCTTGTGCATTGCTTCTTTATGATTGTTCTGTAATTGCCAGCACAATTTCCTGAGCTAAGCAAAAATGAGGAATTCTGGTCATCCATTTGTAGGAGCACAGAAGGCCTAGAGTTTGCCTTCAATTAGATACCATCAAGGCTTCAAAAACATTAGGGCCTATATATTATATAAATGGATGCTTGCTAGTAATGCAACACCATTCTATTTTATTAATAATAGAATAGTAACGAAAGAGTGAGTAATGTTCTAGTATAAACAAGTACAGAGCATACCAGGACAGATGGAAAAATGAAACAGAATTGTTGTGATAAAAGGAATTTATTTCTCCCAATGAATATTCAACTAAAATGTAGAGTTTGCAGTTTTGGTTTATTTCTGCTGGTTAAAGGCATATTTATTTAAGTCTTCTTATAATGCTTTAGTATTCATATTCTTATTGTTATTTTACTAGATGTAAAGAATGAACAGAGAACTTTGCAATTAATGACATCTGGTTTTATTAAAAATGAGTAGACAGCCATATCAATAAAGAATAGACATTAAGATTATGAAGAAAATAATTAGTCAAAATCCTTGCCTGTAAGTAGGATATGCTTGGAGGTTTTATTTGCCATATTACCTCGGTTATTTAGGGAAAGAAATCTGCTCAAGGTAAATAACTTGAAAGCATTTCCACCTGAAACTGAATCTGTTTATGTGTAGGTGCAGTTGGGGGCCTGCCTTGGGCTTTCTGGGCTCGTTGCAGAGCCTGAGGCAGTGTCTTGCAGAGCACAATGTTACTGAACCAACTTATTAGTTACTATTGCGAGAACATTAGGGTAAACATATACGAGTGAGGTGACTTTAATAAGTTAGCTACCTGTACCATGAATTTACTGAATAAAAAAAAAAGCAGGATTGAAAGACTGGAGCAGTCTTATACATTTTTTATTCCTGGAAATAAAAATTTGGGAAAAATAAGGAATTGCAAAATGCAAATACATAAAGCCTATTAGACACCAAGTGTCTGATCCTGGCAGCAGATGATCATTGGATTGAACTTTATATGTACATGCAGGCACCTATGAATCAAGGGAGGGCTGCTGGGCATGGAGGGATGGCATCACACAGCTACAGAGGGGTTGTTGGGCATTAGATTTCTTGGAATCCATTTTACCCTGGAGTTATAGGTCACAATAAACTTCCTTACTCTGCTCTGTAAATATGACTTGACACCGCTATGATACTATGAATTGTTAATAAAAGCCCATGTCTTCTTTGCCAGCAGGTGGTATACAAATAAAAATTACCATGAAATCCATATTTTGGGTAGACTTCTAGTTGTCATTCAAGCAAACAAATTAAAAAGATGTAGCTTGTGTCCTACATCAGGTTATATGTGTTAATGGCACCACTGAATTAAAAAAACATCTCTTATAACCAGAGTTAATCTTTAAAGTTTGTTCTTTTGTGATACATCAGAAAATTGGTTTGTAAGAACAGCTATACAATTAAGAACAAATAATTTTTTTCAGAGAGTCATAGAAGGATGATCCTCTTTTAGATAAAGGCATGGGCTCATAAGAAACTTGGTGAGGATGTTGAGATAATTCACTTAAGAGACTCCACTGAAGTCCTACAGTCTCATAATAAGTGTAAAAGTAGTGAATACTTCCAGCAGAAAATAGCAGTGGAAATGCAAAAAATATCAAGAGTGGTTATTGCAGAAATATGAAAAGTTTTACAAAAAAAAGACAATTTTTAAGTATCCCCATGAAGGACATACTTAAATAAGAAAGAAAAAGAAAAAAAAACTAGATGCTATTAGAAGCAATGGAAACAAGTGCATGGGTTCAGAAGCTAATTTTTAAATCTCCTTTCGTTCTTCAGGTCCCTTTTTAAAGCTGTCCTTTTATCATTATGTCAAAATTAATGATAACATTTTAAGATACTTAGATTATACGGTTGCTTGGACCCATGCTTCTCATGCTCACTTATTTGCTTCCTAGAACAGCCTTCCTGTCTCTCTGTTTTAAGCATTTGGGGGAAATTTCCACTCTGGTGTGACCATAAAAAATGAAACGCAATGGATTCCTTTCCCCAGCCTGCAGTTCTTGCGCGTTATGACACAGCATACGCTGAAAGAGCTTACTGGGAGTTCTTAAAAAAACACCGTTTGCTACATTTTTTGCAGCTGAAAGTTATATTCAAACAGAGATATGTTTTTATATGCTCAGTCTAGTGCATGGAAACACATTCCTGGAATTAAAGTTTACCTAAACTGTGCAATACACTTTTTGCATGTAGTTACTTTTGAAGGTCAAACCTAAGATTTCAAAGATGAGGTCTACATATGCAAATCCACTCTTAAAGTACTCTCTGGTTCCAGAAAATGTCTCCTTTTCACTTGAATGCTTGGGAACACTCTTTAAGTACACAAACTAAATAAACTGAAGGGCAACACTATATTTTACCTCTGACTACTCAGTGAATCTGTGTTCCTCCTCTGTAACAGGTAGCATGAACACTTAAAAACAGCAGGGCTGCTAAAATCCACCTCCACAAAAAGAATGTATGGTTTAAAGTAATAGCCCACAATAAAAAAGCATCACAGCTTCATCAAAATCCAAATCAGTTTTTAGGTGTTAATTTTCTTATATTTAAATAAAATCTGTCAATAGCTCTTTTAGATGCTTTTGAGGAGACCAAAACAATTAGTTTAATTTGTCACTAAAAATCAGAAATAAATTAGCTCTGCAGCTAATTTACCGAAAGAGAGAGACTTATCTGTTATTTCTTTTTAACAAACTTTGACCATACTCAGTCTGGGGAGCTCCATACAAAAGATATACAGGACTGGAAAAAAATAACTGATTAAATTTTAACCAGCTGCTGGGCAGATAGTTTGCCTGAGGCACTTTTGTCAGTTTCAAAGGGTCCTTTTATTAATTTTGCATTTTGTATTTTGTTAGTGGAAAGAGCTAGCTCTGTTGGGACTGCCAAAAGCTATAGGCAGCGAATCTTACAGCAGCAAAGAGGAAGCTGTAGAGCATGCCAAGTAGATTTAGCACACTGAGCACTCTAAATTACATTTGTTTTATCAGTCCTAAAAATATATTAACTTCAGGTGTAAGTTCTTTGAATAAAGCCTTAAAGCCAGTACATCCAGTTCCTCCTCTGTTTATATAAGGCTTTTACTTTGTCTATAAAAATAAAACCTGTAGTCTTTGCCAAATATCTACCCATGTAATTTACATCTTTACTTCTTATGATTATTGGCACATTCTTTATTGGCCAGTTTTCTCACGTTGATCTTATGTTCTTACAGAAAAAAAGTATTGAAAGTATTATCTAGATCCTCCTCACCTTCCACGACATTGAGGTACAACTTTTATTGTCAAAAATATTGCTGTCTAAGTGGAACCAGTATTTAAACAAACATGTTCCACTTTCATTTGAATGGAACCCAACACCCATATCAGCATGTCGAAAATGCTGCGTGTAGCATATTGCTCAGACAATTTGTGAAGAGAAGTTAGAACTCAGGGGTTAAATGGAAAACACAAACCTCTCTTGTGATGCTGGGAATTTCACAAGTTCCACTCAGGCAGCTTCAAACAGCATTAAACACAAAAGAAAAAAAGTATACCCTCAGGCTAGAATTTGCAGAAGACTTACCTGCAGCAGAATGGAGCTAAAATTAAGCCCGAAGACAAAGCATTTGGGCTTACTTTTAGAAAATTGAATGGCAAAGTACAATTTTTTAGAATGCGTATCATACTTCTTTTCCAGTTTCATTGCATTTTTTAAGATAGCTTTTTTTTTTTCCCAAGCAAATTTCTTTATCCCCAATCAATATATGATGGTGTTACTACTGCATTATTTAATGTCTTCAACAACTATTTTTGTGTGCAATACTGTGTTGGCTAACCTCATTGGTATCACTTATACATAAAGGAGCATGTTCTTGCTGCTGCTGAAGTTAACAGTAAACCTGATAACAGAAAAAATGACTTTATGGGATAAAACTCAGCTCAAAGTAGTTAAAAAAAATCAATTATATCCATGTGTTTTTACACATAGGGTTTAGTCAGGTATTGTGTAATATTTTAATAAAATCGTGGTTTATGCTCTGGATTACCTCCTAGGTTTATCTACCATGTATAAGTGCAAGAAAAGTAATAATCAGGAAATCTTTAAATTGTGCCAGTTCCTCAGTCTGTAGTTAAATGAAGTTCTATTCAGGAAAGTACCAATTAAGAAAAAAAACAAAGATGGTATTTGCTGTGACAACTGAGACTGTCAACTCAGCCGCGCTGTGTGAAAACATTGATATTAATTGTCTTCCAGGATTCAGTCTCAAGGTCTAGCTGTAGTTTGGCAAGTGCACAAATAAATGCTTAGCTTATGACATATAATATTTCAGTGAAGTTCTAGGCTCTTGCTCAGGTATTTTATGGAACTGGGGGCAGATAACTAAGCATTTACTTTGTGTTCATAATGTGGAGTGATGCTGAAGCCTGCAGCGCTGGCTGGAAACATCAAGGTGAGCTTGGATTCTGGCACGTATATAGCTGCACTAATGGGGCACCCTGCTCTCCTGTGCCTTAATAACTCGAGTCTCTGGTATGGAGATAACAGCTACCCTCCCATAAAATTAGGTGGCAGAGTGACTACTAGCCATGCAGCCTTGCTCTGGGATCAGAATAGGTTCTTTCTTTGACACTACCATAATCCAATACTTTAACAGCCAATTTTGTCAATGAGATAATCTGAAAAAACAGAAGTCGGTTCTTTCTTTTGTAACTGCATGTGCTCTGTATCGCTTACAAGTGACAGTTGATGAGAAGAGCTAATTCTGCAGTCCCTGGGGAGCACTGGGAATGCCAAGGAATACAGTATGTTGGCTTTTGAGTCAGTAGAGATTTATATACTGTGCTTAACTTCGTTTTAGCTAAATAATGCATGCATCTTACACATTCAGTGTCATAATTTCTACCACAGTGTAAATCTGATGGACGCTTTCAGTTCCACTGAGGTTGTACCATTTAAAATCATGAGGGGATCATTCCCTGTTTGTAACTGAGCAAGTCAATCAGTAGAGTTCAGAGTGTGGCAATGTTGGAAAGCAATTTGTTTTTTCCTGTTTCCTGTCCTCCTCCTTTCTTGACTGTAGAGAATGAGTTGTTTAGTATTAGAATAGTTTTGACATTTCAATTAAAGAAATTATTTATTTCAATGTTAATTAATTATTTGAGGGAAGTGTTATATTTTGGAGCAATGTTAATGTTGTGCTTGTAAAAATTCTGCAAATTTTCCGTCATATGCTAGCTTGTTTTTTCCCTCTGTTATGTCCTTTACTAATGGATGTCAGATCATGGTCAAATGAATGTCAATTAAAATTCATCACAAGTGGCCAGTTTCATAAATTTGAAGCCAGTATTACTGAAAGTGGCTAGTGAGTTTGGATCTGTCATTTTGTGCGTTCTCAGTTTACATGAAGATGATGTATGATGCACCCTATGGCAACAACAGGATGGATATTCAAACATTCTCATAAAACTGATGCTGCTGGTCAGCCTTCTTCCTACCTGTCTGAAAGTATCTGAAAGGATGCTAGACCAGATTGCAAGTACTTTCCACTCTGCTTTGCTTTGAGCTGCCCATATTATTTCTCATTGACTATCATAGCTGTCACTGAATCTGACACTTATATTGAGAAGAACCAAAGTTACGATGCATAAAACAATCTTTCATGAACAGAAAGCAGTAGAAGCAAGAAGTGGCGTATGATTTTAAGAATGAAAATGGAGGCTAATATGAAACTCTACCACTTGTGGCCAATGTATTTCTTGCCTTAGAAATTCTGACTTTGCCTACTCTTCAAAATATTAATTGGGTGCAGAGTTCAAGATTCTCTCATTTTGTTCTCATGAAATGATGAGATGCATTGTCTTACTGCTGTGAAGTCAGATCTTGGCATGATTCTTTCAATTTACTTCTATGTTGGGTTATTAGCGAGGATTTTTTCCTCCCTTAAGTTTCCTTTCATGTACAGTGACATGCAGGTACACAAGCGTTCAAGACTCTTAACATTTTCTGTGATGTCCCATTTAAATTAGGTAAAACCACTCTAATGATTAAGGGAAGGGAACACAAAAGCAGCGTGAGCTTATCTGAAATGAATTCTTCTTTAGGTTTCAGTGAATACCTGCTGAAAAGTTGTTATAGTGTTTTATCTGACTCTACATGCAGAATAACACGGCTCATTGATATTTTATCACAGAAGAAATGTATGCCTCCTATTGTGCCTCAAGAACAAGCAGGCAGTTGGTTATGCCTACTCTTTTCACCCCACTTTTGAACATGATCCATGCCATAGTGCTCAAAATGCTTTCACTGCACTAACATGATGCTGAAAAACGGCAGTTTTGTGTGTCTGTGGTTACATCATCTTACAGTGCATTAGCTGACATGAGGGAACCCAAAGTTTTAGGTGAGACAAAAGCTAAGATTTAATTAATTTTGCATTATTCCCCTCACTGTGGTCAGTGCAGAGCATTATGCAATAGCCAGATGACCCATGGTGTTCATATTCTCCTTTGGCAGAACACTGTGATCCTTTCACATCATTCTGCAGTTGCTCCCAGTGAAGGTCCTGCACACACCGCTTTATGTCAAATAGCCCCTGCTGTCAGACAATGGATCCAGGCATCTAAAAGACTAACGAAGTACAGCATGATTTTTCAGTGCTAAAGCTATATTGTGCACGGTTTGGCAGGTTCTAATATCCATATATTTAATACTGATGATTTAATCTAAATAATGTCAAATTGAAAGCTCAAGGTTAAACTTAGAAAAGAAATAATTGCCTTGCACACACACTAGTCAAATCATTCCCTCCCTAATCCTGAGTACCGGATTTACTTTGAACTAGGGATGGAGAACTCATTATGGAAAATTTCGAACCAGCTAGCAATTTGTGGGTTCGAAAGTATCTCTAAAGTAGCCTGATGAACAAGATCATCAGAAGATAAGAGGTATGTAAGAGACATTGATTTCTTTATGGTAGGCTGCAGAACATAAGGAATATTCACAGCTCTCTGCTTTAGAAGGTAGAAAGGCTCAATCTGATAATTTTGATAAACAGTTGTGGGAGGATGGTAGCTGAACATCTTTTTGACCTCTGTTTTTTAATCTCTGTGCCAAGAAGTAAATTCAGATATACAGTGGTCAATTTAGTAGAAAGATTTTCTTTCATGTAACAGTAAAACTATAAGAACTGTGGGGTTCATTTTAGTGGCACCTAGCAAAACATGATTCCTATTTACAGGTATGTTTTACTTTTCCTTCCCTCCTCTTTCTGACTGATACAGGATCAGGCCCAGGGTTTGCTATTATAACTTGCAGTACTGCTGCTATTGATTGCACATGGACAGTTTGTTTTTCAATAAATGCAGTTAGGCTTGCAATGAACAGTATGAATTCCCTGACTTAAATGTACTTAACATACAACATAAAGAGTAACAAGTAATGTCAGTAGTTCCATTCTGTACTGAGGCACAGGATGGGCTTTTTATAACTCTCACCCCTGCATTACAGTCTGTCTACTTTTTCAGTAGTACGTAGAGAATTTGTATTAATTTTGATAACTGGCATCTATAGTATGGCTTTCAGGTAATTGCTTCAAATTCACTTCTGCTTCACAAAGTAATTACAATCACTCAGCCAAGTTCTACACTTGTTTATAGTCTGTCTAGTCCTTGTGAATTAAATGGACCTCTTATGTGTGTTGTGTAGGGATGTTTATAACAGAAGTAAAAACCCCTGCTTTTATAAGAAGAAACCTAGTAACCATTTTTAATAAGTGTTTTGTTGTATAACGGGTTCTTTTTCTTTGATACTATTGGCTAACTAGAGCTAATCAGTGTGAAATTTTACATACCTATAGTATTTATGGTGCTTACATTTTCAGTGTAGATTGGGAATTTTTTTTCAGATTTTTGTTTTAGCAGGGTATTTATTGGTACCAGTTGGAAAGTTTTCTCTGTTGAGACTTTCCTTTGCCAGCTCAGATTTCCAGTGTTGGCTGATTTTGTCAATCAGCATGATCTTTGTGTGGGCTGAACTGCTGCTTACTGGTGTGCTTTAATTTTTGGTTGTTGTTACCTTTGCTTTCTATTTTTTTTTTTGGTGATTAGCTCATTTGTTTGTTTTTTATGAAAGAGAAAAAAATTCACAGGGAGTGATCATAATAAAAATTTGGAAATAAAGGTTCAGAACACAACTGAAGACTTTTCTTTTCTTGAAGATCTGAGATAAGTTTTCTTGTTTTGTTTTTTAATTAAGAAATTGTGGTAAAGAGGAAAATACTGGAAATTGCAATTGCATCTTAATTTGTAAATTGTAGTCACTATGCCTACTGGTATATAATTGCTGTTTCTCTGATTTTCTTAGGGGTATACTAAGGCATTTCTGTTAAAAAACAACCAACCACAAACTCACAAAATTATAATAAAAAACCCAAGACCAGACATTTCTGACTCCAGACTTGTGGCCAAGTGCAATGTTATATATTGTTGAAAAAAAGTTTGCCTCCTTACTTGCTACACTGGTATGTCATTGGTCATACCATTGACAGCAAGAGTTGTAGTGTAGACAAAAAAATGGTGTGAAGAACTAAGCTTTCATAGTCGTAGCCTTTTTTTTAGTAGAGGAAAATACTTTAAAAGCCTTCAAAATAAAAAATGGAGTAGTATCAAATCTTTAGTTTGTGGGTTACATAACATCCTATCAGTGCCAGAGGTTTGCTTTTCTTAAAAAACAGGAATAAAATCAGCATGAAGACTATGAAAGCTTAAAAAGGCAGTCTGAATCCAGATGAATGAAGTATATGCAGTAGAAGAAGTAATAGGAAAAGGAGACCAAATTCAGGCAAACAAAAAGGCTAAGGCTAGGTGAAAAAATGCCAAGATGCAATATGACATTATTAAGGTAATAGTGGAAGAGGGACCTTAGAGATAAAGTTAAATATATATCAATTAACAAATTAGCCTGACCTTGCGCTTGGGTATTTGGGGCCCAGTCAGTATGGAATTAAAAAAATTATAGGATTTAACTAATATTAGGCAAAGAGGTACAGTATGCATGGCTCCTAATATACGTATTATGGCACAATATTCTTAAAATCATTAAAATCATATTAATCCTGCTTATTTTTTGTTATTTTATTTCCTGTGGGGAAAAAGTGAATCACAATTTCTTGGTTTGTATCAGTAGACTGGAAAAAAAAAATCCTTGTGAAGTTCACAGCTGAATGAAATGGAATATTAAATCATAGCACAGATAAATCTGTTTTACAAACTAGTCTGAGTATTCTTGCTAAGCAGGTTCATTTGGACTATGTGTGTTTAACATAGCAGAACACAAGATCTTACGTCTAAGAGTTCAGGTGTGTTGTCCTTATGAAACAGGAGACCTTACTGTAAGGTAATGATATTGCCTAAAGCAATAATATTGAACTTTAGGGCAGTGATTACCCAGGATTTGAGGGTTTTATAGTTCACTCAGTATTTTTTATAAGCAATTTTTATTAGGATTTAAATACTTCCAGCAGCTCAATAGAAAGGGATACTGCAAATCCGATCAGCACTCAGGAAACTAGAACTCTGTGGGTGGGACAGGTAGCAAAGACAGACTTCAAATGTTACTCCACAACAAGGTACTTCTGTTCAACGCCTTTTTCCTCTGGCCTCACCTGACCAATGTGGGCTGCAGTGAAAATTCAGATCTTTGCTGTTGACTGGTTTTTGTGTAAGCACACAAAGGACAGTACGTACAGCCTGTATACATGCTGACTTTGACGACTACACTGTTTTAACTGAAGTTTTAATATTCTGCTTTCTTTTGCTCCTTGCAATTCCTGCAAGAGGAAGAGACTCAGAATCTACATTGTTATGCATTTCAGATAGACGTTCTCATGTGCACTTGTCCTTTCGTATATGAAGATTTCCGTATAAACAAAGACAGCAGTGTGTGAACTTCATTTAAATGTCTTGGTTTTTATAAAATCAGTGTGAAAGATTAAAATTAGAGAGTTGCAAAACCAAACATCTTAGTTCACTAAATTTAGTTCAGGTTAATCATACATTTTCTACTTATTCAAAAAGGTTTTTCTTAAATTGTCCATAATCACTTACTGATTTTCACCTTTTGCCACTAAAAGTGTCCTGTTTAGGTGTATTAATCTTCTGTAAATACAGAGCTGTTCTGGCTGTACTTCATGCTCATTTTACAGATTTCAAGTAGAATTTTCATGTAATGGTGAGCCGGGGCAAAATCTCATGCAGGTTGGATCAAATCTGGGAGAGTGATAGGTGGGAAGTGTTTTACAAAGAAAAGTGAACCCATCCAAGTCACTGCACGTGAGTCAGCTGTTGAAGTGGATGATTGTCAAAGTGACCTCTTAGAGGGGGACAAATGGGTATCTCAGATAGTGCGGGGGAAGAAGGTGGAAATAAGGACTGGTGGCCAGGAACAACAACAACAAAAAATGTTTTTTTCAAAATTAGCTATGAGTTAAGATGCGATGTTTGAATAGGTACTAATCGCACCTAATCTTGGCCCTCGGATGATTGGTGCAGTCTGATTTCTATGACTAAAATAGTGTTGTAAGTCCCACACATTAAAGAAAATGCCCATTGGAAAAACAGAAAACAGCCAGATGTCTAAAACTAAGATAAGAACAAAATCAAAAGAAAGAAAGTAATGGTTCTTCACAAATTTGAGCAATTGAACAACTTGAGGATTGGAGTTATGGACTTTTTAGTTTTATTTTCTATTTCACAAAGAAACTCACCCATAATGAATAGCATTGATTTAACAGAAGTTAATGAGTGGAGTGGATAAAAGCTAGAGACTATTTTGCATTACAAAACATTTTAATGTTTTTTTTGTTGTTGTTTGGAGCAAAACCAAATTAAACATTTAATGTTTCAGAACTTTTCATTATATGAGGATATCATCTAGAAAAAAGGCTGCATTTTTTTGAAAATAAAATTTTCCCCCTCTGTGTCTATTTTTCAGTTGTGCCTAACTTTCACTATGTACAATATTTTATGGCATATAGCAAGAATCAAAGCATTAAATTAATTACTATATTTATATAGATCTCATTTAAGGACAGCTGCTTTCCATTTAATGCTATTTGAAGCATCTTAATATTTAGGTTCACATATCTTGTGTTACACTGGAAAATTTTGATGCTGATTAATGTATGTGGGTGGAAAGTTTTGAAGATAAATGAAAGAAGTTTTACATGGTAGCATATGCTTTAATGTTTCAGGCTAAAGCTTTCTAAATATTGATTTTTTAAAAAATGTAAACAAATAAAATGTTTCCCTTGGGAAACACCACAAAAATAGACGGGAAAATAAATATAAGTCAAAATCAGTAAAAAATTTATTGGGGAAAAAAGATTTAGTTACCATCAGTGGAATTTCCTGACTGACAAAAGTGATTTTTGTTTGGATGTCTATAGTATCAATGGATGCTCTTTGGAATGTTCTCTATGTAGCAAAATGTTTAAAATTATCATATACACTAAGAAAAATGGTGCCTTATAGCTCCATGGAAAAGTTATGGTCCTGGTGCAACCCTCAGTAAAATACCATCTTCACATTACTCACTGAAGTGCTAAGTTCCAGTTTTAAAAGGTACCATCATTTCAACCTCTGCGTAGATAGCAAAAAGCTTATCACATGAGTTAAAAGTATTGGAAAATTAATATCTGGCTGCACAAATCATAAATATCTTGACATCATAAGTTTAATGTTTTCCATAATCAATCCAATGGCTTAGATTATTTACCTTATGAGTCCCACAAGGAAAAGAAAGCTGAAATACCTGTATCATAATGTTTCTCATAACTGATTAATGTTTGCCTTGGGAATTACATGATGTTCAGTGTATTTATCTTTTGCTACTTTTAATGCTAGGTAGAACTTTCCATAAAAGATAAATGTACTCGTGGTCCCTTAAGCAATACGGAGAAGTAGCTAATATGTGTATATTACAATAGTGCATAGTCATCCAGATGTATGCTATGATTTCTATTTTCCAAATGAGTTTTCAGAGTCATTTGGGTTAACAGGAGAGCTAATATTTCAAGAAGAGTTTAAACAAACTGGTTTCTTAATTTTTCCGTGGGGATCAAAAGTGGGAAATAGGGAAATGGCTAATAAAAGCAACCTAGAGCTAGTGATATTGTGCTGATAGAAGGAACTGAATTAACTTAAATGTGTCACGTTGATTTAAGATGTCTGTGATGTATTATATAATGCATTCTTGCCCTGCATATACCATTGGAATACAAACCATGCATTTTATTAATGTAGTATCTTACACCTAGGCCAAACTTAGCCAAGGCAAGCTTATCTTTATTGTCTTGTGTGTATTTGCTTTAAGATGAAAAGATTTGAAAATATAAAAAAAAATATGTAGGAAATGGGTAAAATACATAAATGGCTGCTTTGATTCTTTCTGATCTATAAAATTTCCAGTGTTTTTCAATGCTCCCTTGTGCATCTTTTTCTGAATGAGGGCAGTGTTTGAAAAAGGGACCCAGGGGAGCACTCTTTCTGCAGTTGCTCGGACACCTCTGGAGGAAAAAGAAGAAGTACATGGGCAGGGAAAGCTCCTTGTGTGCTTTACCTCCTCCCTGGGACATGGTACAGTGCAGAGCTGCTTTGCACTTCATGTTGTATGCAGCAACAGAGGGCTCGCACTGCATTGCTTCCAGGCCTGTGGATAGGCTCTAATGCACTCTGGCAGTGTGCCCCAGAGTCTCCAAAATATGTGTGGTTGTCACTCAGCATGGGTGAGGTTAAAGGGCATAGGCTTGTGACCAAATACTGGGAAAAAACAGGAGAAAGAAAAAATAATATAGCTCATATGCTAAAATAGGGAAACCTACTGCCACCATAGTTGTACTGCCTGGCCTATGGGGTCCGACAGAGCTAGAGTTTAAATGCTTTCTTCAGCTCCATTCCTCAAAGCTGCCAGCAGATGAACTGGCTCATCTCCACAGTCACAAGGCTATTGTTCCCCACTTGTTCATTGTCATGTTTATATTTCTGCTCACGAAATCTTTCAGATCGGATGGGTGGTTTTTTTTAAATTCTGTGGCCATTGGTAAACGTGACAGTACTCACCTTTAGGCATCAGAGAAAGCAAAGTAAGCTTTGTTTCACTTAATGCAAATCAAAAGTACCCAAGGGGAAAATTAATATGTCCTATGGAGTTGGAAAGTTTATGTCACATGTTTTGACAAAGACAGAAAAAGCAGTAAGTCAAGACTGAGTATGGCATCAAAACTGGTATTTTAAAGAAATATAGGTGTTTTTTTTTTTCTCCTTAATACTACTTGCCTCTTCTCTACTTTTATTTTATATGTCTTATCCTTTCAGCATGCAGTTTAAATTAGCTACTGAACACAGAACTTGCGTACTGCTGCTATTGGCTGCCACCTGCCACAAGGCTGAAGAGCTTTTCAAAAGCCAGTTTAAAACTAAATGTGTCCGCTTGGACTGAATATGGTATAATATCAGAAAGAGAAAAATACCACTGTATTACAACAGTGGTGATGCTGTTACTTCATTGATACCTTTCTTTGTCTCATTGTTATTTTGGCGAAATTCACTGGTATAAAAGACAGAAACCTTCTTTCACTCTGTTGTTTGGACCTGTGTGCTGAAAGCAGTATAGGATCATAATTATAAAAGTGCATTTTATAGTGTTTTAAAAGCTCTTCTTGGACATTGGAAGGAATCTTTTCCATACATGCCTAATAACACACCTAGTTAAAATATTCATTTCACTCATATTCAGTGAATTTGTCTGAGACTTTTAATCCTATGGAGAATTTCTTAAGAAAAGTTTTACAAGTAGGTTTAAAACAAATACCTTTGCTAATTTTAATATACGTGCCTTCAAGGCCCTTAGGAGTTATTTACATCAACCAATGATATGAGCTTCTCTGCACAGCCTGAAAAAAACCCCAAAAAACCGAACAGTATCCCACGCAGGATCTAGGCTCTTCTGCATCTCACCACCTGGCTTACAAGGTTGTATATCTTTCAGCTGAATCATTTATGACAAGAGAAGCTGTTCAAGTTTTTTTGGCAGATTGCTTAGATGTGGCTGCCAATGAAAAGACATTAATAAGTTAGCTATTGCAGCTGTGCTTGGATGTACCCAAGGCAGTTTCAATTTTACTATTATTCAAAAAATCTGGTAATTCATATTGTTCCCCATGTTTGGGCTCTTGAGCTGGGCTCTTGAGGTTCATCTGGTTGCAGAGTTAGCTGTATTTCCATTTGTTTTAGGGACAGCCCTGTGTAGAGCATGGCGGGAGCTGTTTATGGTGTGGTGTTGAGTGACAGGCTCATCAGATGTCAAGCTGTAACAGTGCTGGGGGCTCAGAGTGACAGCAACGCTTCGCAAGGCAGATTACGCTACCCAGATCCGGCTCAACGAACACACTTGTGCCTTGGATTTTCTGCTGTAATTCTAGCAGCTTGTTTTTCTGCCGTGCCCAGCTGAAGAAGGGGCTAGTGCTTTGTGTAGGTGTGATGAAGCACGCAGGTTAAGTGCTCCTATTAGGTTGTGTGTCACTGACAGACAGTCAGGTTAATCTCTCTGCTGAACTCAGTGTAATGTTCATGTACACCAGTTAACTACTTTTGTCTGAGTTACCAAAGTGCTGCTTACATTGGGGTTTTTTGTTTGTTTTTTGTGACTAAGTACTGTTTTGAGTGTCCTGTTACAGAACGCAGAGATCCCATGCTGTGAAAACTTGGCACTGGTCAGCGCTGTTTTGTCGTGAATGTTTATGAGAGCTTTTGTGGTGTCTGTCAGCATGAATAATTATTAAGAGATGCATTAATCACCTATATCTGGTGATACATTTGGATAAATGTAACAAAAGCAGAAAAATATGAGAAACATGTCAGCATGATTTATCTGCAGATACAGAAACAGTTCAGTGAAGCTTTTAAGTACACGTACTGAAAACTTATCCAGAAAGGATGCACTGTTTATTCATAATCATTTGACTAGAAAAATGCAAGACACCATTTACATGATGGTCTGGGAAAGCTGTTTCATTGTCATCCTTTTCACTGGCAGGGTTGCTTCCTACAAGTTGTATGCCTACACTCTGTCCAATTTAATTCCGCCACCTTGGTGACTGCTGGAAAATGCATTTCAGCACTGACTTCCCCAGAATGGCAGTTAGTACCAGGCAAACACAGTGAGCTCTATCAGCAAAATTTCTAGTTGTCAGTATGGAACAATATCATCTGACCAACCTCATTCTGCCCACTGTAATAATTTTTTAGTATCTTCCCGTATACATCCCTCCTTTCTTCTAGCTGCTCTGCTGCATCTGCTTCTAGTCTCACTTGCTGAGACAAAAAGGAAGTTATGAAATGGAAAGAAAAAACCAAGATTTCTAAAATCATCCAGCCATCCTAGAAACAGCTATAGCTCTTTCAAGTTTACAAAAACCTCCCCATACTTTTCGTGCTATAAGGAGTTAAATTTCAGCTCTAATAAATGCATACAACGTTTGAGCATCAGTACATGCACTGTGTAAGTTAATTATTTACTTAAAATGTGCTGTTAATGACCTGATAGTAGCTTTTTGAGTAATTCAGTTTTGGAAAGATGTAGATTTTTTTTTTGCTGCAAAAATCAAACTTTATTATTAGATGTGTTTTACTTTCCAGCTTAGGCTGTAAGAAATGTTCATCATAAAATTTAAAGCTCTGAAATTTTAATTATACACTGAAAAATCAGGTTAAGTGCAAGCAAATATTTACAAAGATTCACAGGTTTATTTGTTTTTGGTCCCATTTAAGATGAAGGACTTGCATCTTGCTATCAAATCAAATCACTGATACAGTAAAATGTTTAACTGCAGAAATTCAGGTGACACGTCATGTCATACTGGCTGGACTCATGTCAGGTTGAAGTAAGTTGTCCTGTTTGGCTCCTGGCAGACGATACTGAGCTCTGGAGATCATGATGTGTAGCGGGGTAGAGGGTTTCTCCCTGGTAAAAATCACTGCGAACAGCTGCCACTTCTTCTTGTGCTGCACTATTACTATGAACAATTCTTCCTAGGATTTTATGAGTTAAAAGTTCCAGGCATACCTCTAATGTTTCCTAAAACTGCTTTCAAAGGTTAATAAATAAAACTGGAAAGTTTTATTTATTTTGATGTGCTTTGTTGTTTATGGGGTTTTTTGGTTTTTAGAATGTTTTCTTTCTGTTATCCTGAATGGTATAATTTTTCTTTTGAAGAATTCTGAGCACAATATTTGATAGTTTTATCATATTAATTTCAAGGATAATGCTAAAATAAGACAGGACAAAACACAAATGTTCTCTTCTGCCTCAGCAATAAAAGTAATAAAGGTCTAAGGGCACTCTACTAATATCCTGATAACAAAGATGGAAGTCTTATTAATATTGACTTCATCTGTGGTTATACAGCATTTGACACAATTATCTTGACAAATTACTATTAAATAGAAAAGTCTTCTGTACAGATGTTTCTGTGCCAGCCTGTCTATTAGCCTGGCTATTTATACATTCTGCTGTGCATCTTTGTGATGGATTTCAAAAGAGCTAAATTGAATATTTTTTGCCTAACTACAGTAGATTCTAGGAAATGTTATCCCATGGCTACTTGTCCTCAGTGTGTGACAGATGATACGAATCACCACAGTATGCCCTCCATTAACGGGAAACATTTGCCCTGATGTCCTCTGGAACGACTTGGTGCATCAGAACATTAATGTATAAAGATTGTACCTGTTGCAAAGTTTTTTTCTTCACTTAGAAGTCTTTATAGGTCAAAAGAAAATAGATTTTAATGCTCCCTACTCAACTATAGTACTTAAAGTACTACATAGTCAACACCTGGTGGGTACCTTTTACACCCTCCTGAGTGCCTTTCTCAAATTGATCTAATATTGACTCTCCTTGAATTTTATTTCATGTTATTGCAGTTGGGAGTAGCAGACTGCAATCATTGGTGGTGTTTTCTGGTTAAAGCCACCTGCAAAAAAAAAAGATCAGCAAGTAGTATTTTTACAGGAAATATAATTGGGTTGAGCATGGTTTTCTGCCGAAGTTCACAAGGTATGATTGCTGAATGCAATTATTTGATAAGACACATAAGAGAATAGGCAAATATCTAAAAATAAGTTCAAAGGAGTAAAGAGTCAGAAGAAAGTATGAAATATTAATTGAGATTTTTACACAAATGGAATGAAAAATATTAATCATCATAGAGCATCCCAAGTAAATACTCAAAAATATTTGCAAGAAGATAATTTGTCACAAAAATCAGACAGATGATACAAAAAATTCCTGTTTGTTTTTATTCAAAGGCACTGTGCGTGGAATAATCTAATTACCTGAAGCAAATGCAGCAACAGCACATTTGAACATTACTGTCCTCCATCCTTTTTTTTTTTTTTCAAAAGTATAAAACCCACTTGATACACTCAAATTTCTGTTTGTTGCCTTGTTGTTTATATACTTCAAAGATCATAGTTCCTTTGTGTTAGGTTTTATACAGACATGAAAAATGAATGTAGTGTCTCTCCAAAGATGTTGCAATTTTATCACATAATGAGAACAAGAGTAATAGAAAATTTTGGAGATAAATAGGTAATTTTTAGGAGTCGTACTGGGAACTCTGGAAGAAATATAGGAACTGCCTATTGTTTACTCCTGGAACAAAGCAGGAGTAAACAATAGGCAGTTAATCTTATGTGCAAATACTTAAGATAGTTAAGTGCAACATAAGAACTGAAATAGTTCTAATTTATTTGTGTAAGTATATTGTTACCACACAGTATGTGAAATAATAGGCTGAGAATTATACTGTGTATATAAACAAACTGGCCCTAGTACAGCATCTCAATCATTGTTGACTGTCTTAAAGATGAATCTCACAAAAAGAACAGAAAAAATTGAAGTAACACTATTACAATTGAAGAAAAACATTTTTTTTAAATGTAGATTGGTTTTTGGAGTCCAAAGCTGAGATTTGCTGCTGCCAAATCATAGAAGCAGCCAAGTTTTTCACTTGTAAACTGAGCAAATTTGAGCTGGGAGTAGGAGACACATATATAACCCCATGATGACATCTGAAAAAGAATAGCTTCACTTTAATGAGAACTAGTTGATATAGCTGGGAGAAAATATCCTTGTTGGCATTTCAAATGTAGGACCTAGAGAGAGTACTCGGTCTCATGGTAAGAGTTAATGCTCTTTATTTTCTTACTCTGTTCATGCTGATATTCTGGAGTTTGTCTAACTTTCCATATATATTCATGTGTATATAATTTTTATATATATATAACTTTATATATACATAGATATATATCATAATAAATACATGTCAA
>NW_010131025.1:0-1749 GCF_000699245.1 Pterocles gutturalis
CAACCCAGGAATTATCTTTGAAATGTCCCATCATAGAGTTGGATCTAGGAAAATAGATTTCCATTAGAATTTACTATTTTTGACCTGTTTTGTCTCCAGCTCCCATACACAGTTTTCTCTACAAGCATCTGAAAAGCTCCAAAGATGCCTTAATGACAGTTGCTGGGTAAGGCAAACAGACTTCATTTAAAAACTCAAATTGGAGTATGATGTATTCCCCCCTTTCCCCTCCCCCAATACCATAATCATGTCACAATGAGTTGAGTCAATATGGACAGCAGGACACAAGGAAAACAACATCCAAAGACTGTTTTATTCAAATGAAGTTTGGAATTGAATTAGCTGACAGATCAGATAACATACAGTTATAAAGATACAGTTGACCTGCACCCTAACAAGGGAATATCAAGTTGAATGAATGTGATTTATGACCTAATCTCCTCAAGTATTTTTCTCTTCCCACCATCCCCACTAAAATCTACATCAATCCATTCCAGTGTTAGTGAACCTAATATGCACCGTGGTATGCATCGGGTTTGAGGGAGCAGGTATGAGATCTCATTACTCTGCTCACCTGATGGAGGATAACATTGGAGCTGTCAGATTAATGTCAACCTAAAAGAGATACAAGAAATTGCCATTTTAAATGGCTTGTTTGCTTCTACTCATCCTGCTTGGTAATGCTTGAAACATCTGTATCTTTATTCTTATTTTTATTGATAATAATAACTCTGGGGGGTGGGAACTAGATGACCTTTAAGGGCCCTTACAACCCAAGCCATTCTGTGATTCTATAATATCTCATCCTGAAGTATTGCTTCAACAATGCTTGAAACATCTGTATCTTTATTCTTATTTTTATTGATAATAATAACTCTGGGGGGTGGGAACTAGATGACCTTTAAGGGCCCTTCCAACCCAAGCCATTCTGTGATTCTATAATATGATTCTACAATTTTGCACTTTTTTATTTAGGGAAATATGTAGGTGGTTTTTTCAACTTTCTTTAACGATTTCCAGTGACAAATCTGAAAAAAAAAAATTGTTGCTTTGGCTGTTTAGCTGGATAAACACAGAATTATCAGTATATTTTTTAACATTCTGACTGAATGATGGAACTATGTGTAGGTGCTTGTCAAACCCACAGTCTGACACATATACATATATGCTGCAGGTAAGCACCTGCTCTGAAACACTTTTCAGTCCCAATAGGTAAGAAAAAAAAAAAAAACAATGGTCATCTTAAGACTTCTTCACATGACAAAATCTGTCAGAAGCACAAGCAGGGCTGGCACCTCTGGGCTTCTGCTTTGAAGAACTCTGTGGATAAAGTGGTGTTGGTATTTGTGGCAGTGTATTATTTTGAACCACAGTAAAATACACATCTTTGAACCACACAATACACATCTTTGAAATGTTTCTCGAGTCTAACCATCTTGTGGTTAGGGAAAAATCAGCCCAGGCCCATTCCATACAGATGACTTTGCAAAGCGGTTGATCTGCTTCTGTGCTTCCCTGAGATAATTCCTGGTTTACACAATCCACAAAGTGCTTAAGAGTCCTTTGAGCTCATTATCTATCCAAGTTTTATAATTTGATCTTAAGTTCTCACTGTTAAATAGTGAGATTTTGTGCCTAGTTGCCTTAAAATTCATATGCAATAAGAACCTTATCAGCCAAAAGTTTATAACAAAATGTTCACCAAACACCTCATCTCCAACCTGGAGTTCTCTTTTAATCTTCCCTCTT
>NW_010131025.1:1759-29184 GCF_000699245.1 Pterocles gutturalis
CAAACAATACCCAGTCATGAAAAATACTGTGAAAGAAAAACAAACAGAATTTTTGTCTCAGAAAAAAACATTTTATACAGTTACGCCATGTGCAAAGAGGCAGTTTTGATAAGAAACTTCTCTGTAGGCTTAAGTACAATGAGGAACTGTAATTTTATGATCTGTGAATATATTTAAATGTCTGTTTCATGTCTAATCATTACCCTTTTAAAAACAGCTACTGCTTTGCTGTAGAGTTTCCCTTTATGCAATGTCTATGACTTAGATGAGAGGTATTTGGTGAAGCAGAGCTGTTTCAAACTTATGATTGCAACAGATCTTTAGACACCATGGCTAAAGAAGATGAGGTTATTGCAATAATCTCTATCTAGTGACAAAACCATGAGTCAATGGCTTAAAATCATTAATAAAATTTGTATTAAAATTGGGTTTTCTTCAGGCAAATAATCCAGTAGAAGACTTTGAGAAATATGAGCTGGTATCTCATGAGGAAATTTTAAGTATATTCCAGCGCAGTTGTCAGAACAGAAATTTGGAATCTAATCCTGCCATTGCATCTTTGCTTATATTTCTTTTTTCACCATTATTTTGGAATTCCCTGCAATTAATCTCTGTTGGATCACCTGTTGTTCTTTTCAGCTATACAACTGCTTTACTCCCCAGTAAAGAAACCCATATGCTGTGTAATCTGCTGTTTCTATGGCTCTATCTCTATTCTTATCTTAAAGAACCAGGAGTCCTCTATCCAGGTCCGTTAGGCAAGACAAGCTCAACTTAAATTTGGGGAGTGTATGAGCTATGAGCTAGATTCAAGAGTTGTAGGTTTGATTTCTGAGATGCCCGTCTTGACTGACAGGTTTAAAATCTTAAAAATCAACAAAAGAAAGCTCGTTTTTAAATGTTTATGTAATTTCAGAACAAGAAACAAATAACAACAATCTCGCCATCTGCTTCATACATTTAAAAAAAAAAAAAAGATTTTTAGAAAAGTGAGTAAGGGAAAAATTACAAAGGAAAGAAATGGGCAAATGTAACCCTGGAGGATTAAAACTCATTCTCTGATACCTACAGAGCAAATCAAGTGTGAAATAATTGATCCTTAGTTTTATATTCCAAGGGTTTTAAGCACAATATTAATAAAATATTTACCACAGATACTCCAAGAATGCTAAGTTTCCTGTAATATAGCTACAGGAAAGTTTAGAAAAGACGGTGAGATCAGGATATATAATCAATTTAATGGATTTGCTCACTTCCCTCTGTTTATTTCTACCAAAATATTTAAATTATCTAAACTTTTTTAAGGAAGGTAAACACTTATTTACTCTGAAATAGATAATCTACTCTCTTCTTGTCAAAAAAACATGAAGACGTAATGTTACACTGTACATTTCTGTTTGAAAAGAAAACCAACTACATTGCTCATTCAGGATAAAAAGGTTTAGAATCTGATTTTGCTAACCATACTATTATTGCTTGATGAAATTATTACAGATTGCATTTATGACAATTGTTTCCGGAATCTTTAAAAAAAAAAACAAAACAGAAAACTAATATTTCAGAGGATTAATGCTATCCATTTGAGTGACAAAATAAAAATCAGCTGACTGGAAAAGGGTGGAAGAAAATTCAAAGGAAATAATTTTAAGCTGTTATAGATTTTTCTTTCAATTTTTTTAAAATGTTTCAATTAAAAGATAAAATGTGATTATTTTCAGCATATAGATTGTTTTGAAGAGTTTCTATAAACAAATTCTTTCTCTAACCTTAATCAACATATCTGTTGAGAAGAATATTGACAAACACCATCTGATTTTCAAGTAATTGATGAATTATTGAAAAAATTCTTTCAAAAATCATACTTTCTTTGAAAGAAATAAGGAGCAGTAGTCCATCTACTTAAGGAAGGATAACAATTAAAGAAATATTACATTTTGAACTGCATGTGCATAGCCTCTTAACTAGAATATTTCATTACCTGTATGCCACTGGAATTCCATTGGGGGACTTTTTTGTCAGTTAAATTTAGTTTCCAAAGAAAATTTAGTTAGTTTTCTGTTGGAAGCTAAAATCAGCCACAGAAACTTCATAATTTATAGCAAAACTTTTTTTCAGCACGATTCTGATGGAAGATTTCTAACAAGCTGTATTACTGAAGTCCCAGTGTGCCCAGGACCATACTATAGAGCAATGTGAACTGAGCATGATACATCTTCTAATTCTGCTGTCTCTGAAAATTGATACAAAGGTGTTATTGAAGCAATTCATCTACTATGTGGATACATTTGGGAAGGATTAAAGACGTATTAATGGAGAAAAGAGCACACGGATTTTTCAGGAGCAAATGACGTGGAATAAGAAAGAATTGTGAAAATGCTCGAGGAATATCCATCAAATTTGGTAAGATTTACTTTTGGAAAATGCCAGAGTGTTTTAAATTGTATTTAAAATTTAAAAAAAAAAAGGTTCTCTTATTCCACAGTTTCTGCTTACATTTGATACTTTGCTGACAACTAAGACCTGCCTTGTATTTACTGCTGCTTACACAGGACATGGCACTGAGTAATAGTGATCACCAGAAAGACTACAGATTCCTAAGCCTCCTTGCAATGGAAGTTGGTCCTGGGAGCAGAAGAAGGTTCTTCAATCTCATTATCTGTATGACTTTGCCCTGAAAAGGATCAAATATGTTCCTGTTAGTGACTCCTGTCATAAGGACTATGGTAGGTGGCAGGTTCCTCTGACATGGTTTGGTGTCTCTGACATTGAGCACCACCAGCTTCTGTTCACTGTGACATTAAAACCACTTTCACCATTCACAGAGTCACAGAATGGTTTGGGTTGGAAGTGACTTCAAGATCATCGAGTTCCAAACCTCCTGCTGTGGGCAGAGACACCTCCCACTAACCCAGCTCTCTCAAAGCATTGTCCAACCTGGCCTTGAACACCACCAGGGATGGGGCATCCACAGCTTCTCTGGACAACTGTGCCAGTGCCTCACCACCCTCCTAGTGAAAAAACTTCCTCCTAATATCTAATCAAAATCTACCCTCTTTCAGCTTAAGTTCTCACCGTTGTAGGTCTGAGGAGCTGTTACTTCCCACCACCCTGCACTGAGTAGGGACTGGTTCCCTGTTGAGAAGCATACAGTCCTTGAGTTTCCAGAGTAAATCTCCCAACACTTCACTCCTGTGACTGCATAACATAAGCATACACGGACAAGATACCTTTCCCCCCTAATTCATACTGTTGTTTATACACACCAGACTTCATCCTTCCTGTCCATCACAGGTTGATTCATGGTTACAACACATATTAAGAAGTTAGCAAAAACTTGATTCTGTTGTAACTTAAACAATCAAGAGGTTCTCCAAGACTACAGAAAAAAAAAAAATCAGAAATGTACTTAGGAAAAATTATATAAGTCAATTGCTAACTATTTATGTTTGTCTCACCTGCAGAATTACACATACGATAGCCTGGAGAGGCCAGATTGGCTTTTCAGAGTTATGGTAGTTGTTCTCTAATCAAATTATGTTCAGAAATATCCTTTCTAATTTGATTTTGAATGACCAACCCAAGGACGGACACAGAAGTTCCTGCTTTTGTAAACCTAGTTAGAGCAGCTTATGAAGTTTTTGTCTAATTTGTTCGTTATTGCTATAAAGCTGTTTGTTACCATTCCCAGAGCTGAACTGTGGCAACACAATGTACAAATATTCTTAGTCTGCTTCAGTGGAATGTCAGACAGATTGGTTTAAATCACCAGCTTCCCTGATTTAAAAGTCTGTTAAGCTTACTGACCACACTGAAATCGATTAGAAGCAATCATCTGATCTGTTACTGTGACTCAGAGAGGAAGATGGTAATGAACTAATGGTGGTCAACAGCACTCTTAAATCTCAACTGTTGTTTTTTGCAGGGATCATGTATTTATGACTTAATTTCCTGGTGTTGAATACATTCTTAATGTATCTCATGATAAGTTTATCTCTGTCTTTACATTCTGTTATTTGTTATTATAAACATCACATCAATAATATTTATATGTGTCTTTACACACAAAGTTTTATAAAGACTCATAGTTTGGCCAAAACAACACCCTCCCACTTCTAGATTACCAGGATATGTTCCCTGTCTGCTATAAACAACTTAAAATATATTCATAAGCATTCAGTAATTCTTCTATCAAGGGGCAAGACACCTCGTTTTTAGATTGCTCACTATGAGCCAAAATTTCAACTTTAGCACTGTAAAAGTTGAAATGTATCCATTATCTTCAGATTAAAGCTAAAAGCTTTTGATATGACAAGCAAGCAATTCATCCTGTTTATCATCTGACAGCTAATTCCCTTCTCCTCATGCTGCAATAGTGGAGTACAAGTGTTCATTTTGTCACACTAGCTTTACCCTGCCTGAATTTCTTTCCTTAATGCATGTTTGTATTAATCTCCAGATTGTCTTCAAAGTGAGAAGGTGGATTATGTCCCTGCCAAAATTTTAGCACTTCTAAATAATTGATATAATCTCACTGGAGCACAGACAGAATTCTTAACCATTCCATCAATCTATTTTAAACAGTGAGCACAGACTGGGGGAAGTCGGGGAAGCAGAGATGGAAGGTAATTACTTTTAGCAATAAAATGTCTAGCTAGAATATCCGCCCTTGACTTTAATTTTATAAATTTTTGTTTCCCTCTAACTGCCTTTGTAGATGAGTATACGAGTCGTCTGAGTGCTAAATTTACCTGTTACCTTTTAAATCTGGCCAGACATAACGCAGAAATGGTAAAAGGAAGACGTATGTTGGGCTTTGCAGCTGTGAACTCATTAGCTGAATAGTGATTTTGCTTGTGGATTGCAGGAAGTCTCACTTAAGGTAAGTATGGATCAACTGGTCCTCTAACAAAGCTGGGGCTAAACAGTGAAAAAAATAGAATTAATTTACTTATGTTTTTATTTATTTTCTTATTTTTCATGGAAAACAGAGTCCTTAAAGAGACAGGTATGGTTTTCTTACTGAAAGGAATTTCGGGTGGTAAAGGATTCTCATTACTCTGACAAGTTGCTTAATTACCTCTGTCTCAGCTACTTAATAACAGAATGATATTATTTCCACCCATTCACCAGCTTCATAGTATTCAGGTTAAATTCACAGATCCTGGTACAGCAGTAATTGGAGAAATATTGCCATAGACGTGTGCCCAGGTAAAGTTTATTGTGTGGGGGACAATACCAGCTAAGCCCTCCACACTGTTCATCCCTTGAAAAAAAATGATCCAAATAAAGGAATTAGAGGTTTGAAAGGAAAGAAAAGTAGGATGGTTCCCCCAATATATATTACTTGTAGATAAGGACCTGAAAGCACAGACAATGACCAAGAATGTGGTATGGCCCAAAAGCATATGAGTAATGAGCTCCCCAGATTTTCTGTAACATGTAGGAAACAGAAAACCTTTAAAAGTCTGGGTGCAGCTTCTCCAAACATAGCAAGGTCCAGAGACCAGCCTTTCAAACAGTACATTTCTTTTTGGAACATCCCAAATATTCTTACGAACATGGGATCCGAACGACTTATGAAAGAAAGTATAAGTTGAGATGAAAAAGATCTTTTGGCAAGGAAATATCTCAGCTGTTTCCACTGACCACGCTTAGGTAGGCACCTCTCGTTGGGTTACAACTCCACTGGGCAGTCTCTTGGAGTATGTGAACTGGGTTCCTTTCAAGTGAAATCATGCTAAAAGACACACTCTAGAAAATGTGCTCTGGAAACATATGGATGCACATCATGACACTGCTGATGGGTGTAAGACACAGGACCAGGTCATAGTTTGAAGTTAAACCCTTTCAATGTCAAAGTACAGATGTTAGGTCCTCAACGCCAGCTGTCTTGCTCCATAGAGCTGCTCTTACTGTGCTGCACTACTTGATAAAGTGGATCTGGGCACCATGGTCCTCTGAATTTACACCCAGTTCAACTGACGTCTTAATTAAGAGAAGACCTAATTAAGGAAGTGTTAGAGAAAAACATTTCCCATATATAGGCCCCCTGCACCTATTTATTCAGTGAAGCGAGTTGAATAAGGATCAGCTCTCAAGTCAGAGCCTGTGAGACAACAACCAGTACTGAAAGATTAAAATGCCATTTAACATCAGCAGTTCTCAACTTCAAAATGTCATCATATGGCTGATATTATTCTGAGGCTGAGATATTTCAGGACTCTTTCAAAATAAACAGGCAACCTTGTTGTTTTCCAGCAGAAAACATGTAGTAGGGACCTGTTGAGTACACACCCTTCTTCACATCAGGACTCGCTGCAAGGAATAGTAAAACCAAAACAAGTCCCAGAATCAATTACCCTGCTCTAATGCATGATGGAGTGCTGAGATGGGGGGATGTAGTCGATATCTCTGATACTTAAAGTTACTCAGCCTGAGGCTTAGCTCTGTTGTAGTAAGCTGCTCTGGCTGCAGGCTTTCCTGAAGTGGTTGTAACAGAGCTCAAGCAACCCAAGGAGGTAGTTTGTATACCTCTCACAAAATCCTTTGAGTCATTTCCTTCTTAAAGGACATCTTCCTCCCTTTTTTCTCCCCCACTAATCCTACTTACAAGAAAAGACTGTCAGTTCCTTTTTGAAGATTTTCTTTTTAATGCCCTGTTTTTTCATCTGAGTGTAACAATGGAGGATGATTGAAGAGCTGAGACCCAAAGACTCTTCAATTTTCCAAATTGGTTTAATTTGATGAAGAAGGAATGCTACATTTTGTTAAATTATATTATGATAAAGAGGAGCTGGTAGCTTCTCAGCATGAATCTGAAAGCAAATTATTTCCACAAAAAAGGACGATGTATTTAACCAGACAAGTAATTATGTTGTGGTGCTACTATCTCCCCTGCTTCAGATTAGAAAAAGAATTCAATTATCACTCCATTAGATCAAAAAAATAATTTTAGTGATACATTCAAATTAAATTCATTTATTCCTAAGCATGCTCCGGATTAACCTTCATGCATTTTGCTGATTAGAATCTTCAGTCAATACTTTTACTTAAAAATGTACAGTAACTTGCTACAATTTTTATTTTATGTTAACATATTCTGTTATTGATTTTCCTGATGCATTATATTATAAATCATATTTAATTTTCCAGATCAGATAAGTGGGTTTCTCAGATACTTTAATAAAATCACTTTGATTTGCTGTTATTTTGCCTACCTACTTTTCAGGTAACAATTACATTTCCATGACCCTCTTGGGATGTTGTAAAGTGTAAGTTCAGAGGTAGAGAAAAAAAAATCTTCCCAATTAAAAAGAAAATAATAGCTTTTTTAAAAAATAAATTTTGGGTTTTTTAATAATATTTTGTTTGACTTTTGCATTTTACACTGGCTAATATTTTACATTATTTTCTTCTGTCCTGAAGCTCCATGAATCTATGAATAGCAGCTAGGACAACCTGTGGGCTTATGCGACTTCATCCCTGAGAAGGAGCTGCTTGCGGGGTGATTCAACCTCAGCAGCTGCAGGGTTCAACTTAAGTCGTGTAACTTCATTCCTACCAACGTCCTGCCCTTAGGAGCTTTGTTACTTTGACAGCTCCATCTCCCAGGTCTGTACTGGAAGGCATCTGTGGTAGCTGGTCCATCCTCCATGTCAGAACTGATTGCATTTGGTTTCATACAGGCTATTTGTAGGTGCAAGAGGTTGGTTGTGAGAAGCTTGCTCACTGCCCAAATAGCCCTTTGGGTGACTTCTTAACATAAGGTTTATGTCTGAAAGCTTTGTATGTTCCTTAATGACACTCATTTCAGTGTTTTTGTATCTTAGAGATCAATTGCTTGAATATCAAGTACTTTGGAAGACAAGGGATTTTCAGGCAGGATCTGATCTTTACCTAATAAATTGACGCAACAAAATGATGGATGTTCCCCAGGGGATTTGCTTCCATGAATGAATATAAAGGCTTAGGTGTGCATGTACACACAAAATATCTATATACTAAATGAACTTCATTGACCTTAAAACCAGCTTTGGTGATGTGGATGGAGCAAAGGTTTGGTTGACAATTTTTATAAATGGGTTAGATGAACATATTAATGAGTTTTCTTTGCTATTGATTTAAGCAGCAAAAAGACGCTTTGAGTCCTCAGATTTGTATTGGAAACATCTTCTTTTAATATTAGATATCAATTTGTAACTAAGTAAATATTTACCATTTGTCTAGTCTGTGATCTATTTAACATATGCTTTACTGCTACTATATAGCAATTACACAATCAAAATATTCACTTGGAGTTTTGTAAGTGCATTAAATGAAGATCCACGGAACTTACTGTGTTTATGCAGTTAACTTTCCCAATTTAAATTTTATTCTGAAAGAATCAAATCAGTCCTGATAATTGTTTTCCTCATAACCATGGTGTCTGGCATTTCAATGTCCTTGATGTTCCAAATGGTTTTAAAAACAAAAAAATTTCTTCAACAGGCCGAGAGCCTTATCTAGTTCTTTCAGAATTTGTCTTTCACCATCCTGCTTTAATAGAGAATAAAATCTTGCTTATTTTTAATTACAGCGTAGACATAGGTACTATACACTTCAGCAAGAATTAATAATTTTATTTTCTATATTTTGTAAGGTTTATATATAATGTTATATCCCAAATATATTTTAAATTCTTTTTAATTTACCTTACCAACATGTCCCGAAAATTTTTCCTGTGGTGTTATAAATTGCCTAACCCATTTTCTGCAATTCAAAAATCGATATGACTTGGAAGCTATGTCTGTTTTCTTTTTTGTTCAGTTGTTGCCGTTTGTTATCTGTTATTTCTACTCATCACTTTCCTCACTGTGATGGGTTTGCAAATATTATTGTCATCTTTGATAGCTGAATTTTGACATTTTCACCAACTAAAGCTTTGGAAACTCTTAGTTAATTAATGTTAATAGCTTTTTTAATTCAATTAAAGTCCTGATTTATGGTGTTCATAATTTCTTTCCAATTTGGACTAATATTTGAAAGAGAAGTTATAAGGTAATAAGCAGCAATTTGTTCACCTTATTTAAAGTCCTTAGAAAAAAAAATAAACTTAAAGTTAATTTTTATCTCAAATAGAAAAGTACTTATATATTTACAGCACTGCCTTTACAAATTATAGTCTAAGATTTTGGATTTAATTGTTTTATTCATAGTTGAAACTCTCAGCCTTTGTCTCTTACACCAAATAACCTGTAACTTAATTTTACCTGAGCTTTAAGCAAAGTCTCCTCTTCTTTTCCAGTTTCACTCCATGACCTAAACCAGATCTTTATTGAAAGCTTCTAGTAAGTTCATTCTGATCACTGATCTGTTTTAAGATACTACTATGGATCCCTAAACTAACAACTCAGAACCAAGCAGTGAGTTTCTTTCTTCTTTCTTACTCTTTCTTTAACAACCTTCTTATGTCTTCATGTAGATACAAGAATTAGCTTGTGAGGAGACAAACTATGGATGCAGCTCATCCCATTTCTGGTCTAGTAGTTGTCAAGTTCAAAATTTTCACCATAGTTCAGGTGTAATATTTTCTGTCTTACCTGGTCCTCATACGCAACATCAAATGTATTTTCACTGCTGGAAGAGTAACCCAGGATCCCTGCCTACTTTTATTTTCTGGAGTTCTTTGGATCATAATGGATGAAAAACCTCTTGGTAGCTCATTGCTTTGTAGTCTCAGGAAGTTCCAGCATGGTCCACCGGTTCCTGCTCTGCTGCTATAGGCAGGATGACCAAGTGCTTAACACATTCAGGACTTCCAGTCCTTAAACTTCCTCTTTGTGATTCCTGTTCCCCTATGTCATATGCTGGCATGACAGGGGATTTGCCTGAAACTAAACTTCGGTGCTCAGTTTTACTGTCTTATCTACCTCTTAACAGTGTTTGAGCCCTTTTACTTGTATATTAACATGTTGAGATTGAGTTACGTCAAAATTTCCCAGAAGTGGGTGACTTATGGATGGCCCACTCACAGCTTCATTTCATCCATTTCTATCAGGCTGCTGGCACAGATGATCATCTCCCCAGTCGTGGAATACAACCAACAACACAACACAGACAGGTACATGTTAGTTGGAAAGGTCTTCTCTCAAGATAGAGCCTCTAGGTTTTTTCAGACATAGAAGATCAGCAGCAGAAAAGTGTGTGTCCTGGTTTCAGGTGGGACAGAGTTCACTTTCTTCCCAGCAGCTGGTGTGAGGCTGTGTTTGGGTTTGTGCTGAGGAGAAGCTGATCACACACTGATGGGCAGAGCTGCTGCCAGGACAGTCAAGGACTTTCCAGCTTCTCTGCTGGGCCCGTGTCTGCAGGGGCAGGAGGAGCTGGGAGGGAGCACAGCCCCAGTGACCAGCCCAGGATTCCACCTCAGGGTTAGGACTGAGACCCAAACTGGCCAATGGTCTGTTCCATCCCATGCCCGGCATGGCCAGGAGAGAGGTGAGGCTCTGTCCGGAAGGGCTCTCTCTTGCTCCAGGTTGTCTCCCTCTGGATCATCCCCTCTCAGGGTTGTCTTAGTCTCTCAGACACTCGGGCTCTTGTCTCTGTTTTGGGACTGTAGTTTCAGCACTCTCCCTTCTCCAGGATCGTTGGCTGGCAACAGGCTGAGCCTTGGTCACAGGGTGGTGAGCAGTGTCACTGTGTGTCACTCATTTGTATCTATTACTATTATTATCATAATTATTATTATTTCGAACCATATAATAGTTTAGTTATTAAATTGTTCTTATCTCAACCCACGAGTCTCTTTTCCCTTCACCCCTTCAATTCTCTCCCCCATCCCCGGGAGGGGAGTGGGTGAACGAACAGTGTTGAGTTTTGCTGACAGCCAGAGTAAAAATACAACAGCATGCCAGGAAGGAGAAGCACGCCTGGAAAGGTAAGCACAGTGTGGGACGGTGTCATGGGGGACAAAGGATGAGTTTCTGCCTCTGCTGCCAGTGTCATTCAGCTACTTCACAAGCTCGAGCAACGTTGCTTGCTCATAGTCGTGTTTAAAGAGTTGCCATGTGGAAGCAACAAGCAGCGTATGCTTCTTGATATGAGCCTGTGGAGAAACATACTGAAAGCTGATTAGCTTTAATGTACACACAGACAACAGGGGAGTTGAGATGTAGAGTGAGAACTGCAAGTATGGGGAGAGGCTCGCATCTGAATATCATTACAAACCCAACAAAGCTCTCTGGCTTTCTTTCCCTCTCACAGTTTCAAGTGTTTAACTTCATGGCAATTGGTGGGAACCTCAGGAAGCAAGGAGGCAGTGTAACGCCTACAAGGTCCAAGAAAACTGCCAGGCTCTTTCTATTTGAAGGAAAATATGATTTTTCTCCGTGGTCTGATGAAATATTTTCTGATCTTGAGCAACCTGATCTAATGGGAGGTGTCCCTGCCCACAGCAGTGGGGGTGGAACTAGGTGATCTCTAAGGTCCTTTCCCACCCAAACCATTCTGTGATTCTATGATTCTGTTCCAAAATACTTTGGAAATTTATATCCAAGAGCAGATATTAGATAAAAAGAGAGTGAGCACCTGCATGTAATGGACAGACAGTCCTCAGCTCTGTAAACTGTTCTATGTCTTGAGCTTTTTTCCGTATGTGACCCCTGCTTCTTTTTTCTAAAAATCTGTTTCATAGCTTTGCATTTTATGGGGTGACACTGTAGCATTTGCCTGGGTTGTGGCTTATCCTTTTTAAGGCAAGCACCATGCCTTGGTATTTTTTCGCAGTTCAAGGAGTACCACCATAACATTGTTTTTGTGTTCTTGTAATGCATGTTGACTACACAAGATTGGCACCAACACAGTGAAGATTATAAAGAACACTACACAGGCATTGCCATTATCCTTGGTAATTAAATATCTTAATGTTTGCGTTTCAAAGTTGTTATGTTTTTTGGGTTTTTTTTCTTTTTTACAAGGAGGGAAAATCCTCAGATCTCTTTCTGCAGAAGTGTATCTGAATCTGAAGCAATATATTTGAAAGAAGGAAGAAAATTGTAACCATTGAGTTCAGTTTACACAAAAAAAAAAAAGGGGGGGGAAAAAAAAAAAAAAAAGGGGGGGGGGGGGGGAGGGCGGAGGGGAAATTTTACATTCATTGAGCTAACCATGCTGCACAACAGTGTTTCATTTTAATCTAATGCCATTCCACCTCCTCTTTCTTTTGTCGTGGCAGAGTCAATTATAACCACAGATTGCTACATGGAATTGGAGCACTAGGGAAACTGCTAACACCTAGCTGCTCTGGCACAAGATCACACTAAACAGCTTATTAAGATTCAGCCATCAGCTCTGATGAGTTACATGCAGCAAAGGGATGGGATTTGCTTCCAACTCATTTAATTACAGAAATCAATGATTCACGGAGCAAAGCCACGAACAGGAAGATGAATCCGACCTGACCACCGTTTCATTTGAGATCTCAAGATATTACAAGTAGGACTGTACCAAGAATCTATTCAATTTTGAGGGTTTGAACAAATGAAAAAATGACAACAAAATTACACAGGTTTTTACATTGATATAAAAGTCTTTGCAGCATTTTGCAAATAAGATAAATAGAATTTAAAAAAAAAAAAAAAGGTACTAGGATGCTCTGGCACAAGAGTGTTATAGACTTCTACACAACTGAAAATCTGATTGATTTCACTGAAGGATTTTTTTACATTTAAATATCTTCCTAAGCAGTGCTTTACATCTATCTATCAGGTAAAGAGACTGGTCAATACAAACATCCCACCTGCTGTCATTGCACCAAGAATCTGGTCCAACCTGTTTTGGTGAGGTTCTGGATGGCTTTAGTTGCAGTTAGAGTATTTAAATTCCATAAAACATACACAGACGATGAAAACACAAGATATTTCCTTCAGACTACGCAAACTTGAAGTAGCTTGAAAGGGTGAGCAACTATAAAGCACTTTTACACCTTTTGTAAGATCTTCTGGTGCATCCCTCTCTTTCCTGGCTACCCCCTGTGAAAGCATGGCATTTACCACATGGTTTCACAATTTATTCATTAGACTTTAATATGTCATGTGTCTTGCTTTCCTAGTATCCCATTACTGTGTGGTGTGAACTACAAAACCAAATACAAAACAAAGCTTTGGAGACAGCAAGCCCTCAGGAAAACAAAACAAGAGCAAAGGAAAACACGAATAAGTATAACAGAACATGAAGAAGTAATAAGGGCGAATTAGAGAATAAAAGTAACCGCCCTTTAAAAATGCAAACAGAAGACCAAGATATGCTAATGAAAAAAATGTCCTGTTATGCAAATGTAACATTAATTGCTGAGCATATGTATTTAAATCTCTGAAGGAGAGAAAAAAATATGTAACAGCTACTGGTGCCATATTGAACATTTGAGTAATTTAAGATATCAATTTGTATTTCTTTTGGAGGTTTTCCTCCTCTTTGAAGAGCATCCTTACTGCATACAAATGAAAAACAACAAAACACTTTTTCTGAGGTTAATAGGTTTGTGTTACAAATTTTTATAAAGGTTTAGCAAGTCAAATAGTTGCTGAGATCTGTAAAGCATCAAGGCAGACGTGTAAAGGAGATAATCTCAGTGAAATGACGAAATCAAAAAGACAGTGATTAAAAGAAAGATTATAATAGAAAGCTAAATTAATTAGCTAGATAGAGAACCTTAATGAGACAAAGACATAGCTTTTTAGGAAGGTACACATTTCATGCCTTCAGGTAGCAGTGCTTTCATCAATTCTGTACTATACTGAGGAGGAAAAAGAAGATTGAAATCAGTTGTGGCGTTGGTTTGTTTTTTTTTGTTTGGGCTTGTGAGGCTTTTTTGTGGGTTTTTTGGGGGGTAGGGTTTTTTTTTGTTGTTGTTCTTGTTGTTTTTGTTTTATATATATACACATATATCAAAAAAAAAGCAGGAAGCCCTTGATTGTAAAATTTGATCCATTAAGATAATACCTGCATCTCATGCAACTACCTTTCTAGAGTCTGAACATAATTTCATCTAATAAAATTATTTATTTTGTCTTCTAATGCAGTGTCACCATGTGGGAGACTCAGTGTGATCTCTGAAGACAGCAAGGAAGAAGATGTAGTCATTGCCGTTTTCATCTGAAACCTGGGGCTTACTGATTTTACTCAGAAAAATTCCTAATCAAAAAAAAAAAAAAAAAAAAAGGTTAACTCCTGAGACTAGGTTTCTAGTCCAGTTTCCGGTGCAGTCCAAATACTAAAACAAGAATAGTGTGTTTTCCTTCTGCCTGGAGCGCAGCACATCACAAAATGTGTGGGACCATCAAAAGTTTACAGTCATGGACAAAATGCCATGTAACTTGCAGGAAGATGAATCGTACTAGAGAAATGCTTATCCTGAACATCAGAAGAAGAAATAAGAAGTTGTCATGAAATCTAACAGAAAATCCATTACTGTGATTCAGAAGTCTTTTACAGAGACAGCAGCAGAAGAAATACTTCCCTTACCATCAAAAATTATAGTGGATATACTTAAAAGATTGATGCTGCTTTGCAACACCAGTTAGAATTCAGCTCCAGGCTAAGACACCAACATTTAGGTACCTACACGTGAAAGAAATAAGAGAAACCTTGTCAGGCAACACATCGCTATTGGCTTGGCAGATATGACATGGGCCCCAAAAAAGACTCCTGCCCTTCTGGAGTGATGGATGGAAACAATGTAGGATATCCTGAAATGTCCTACCTGGTACCGCACACCTTGTATTTGAGCACTGAATGAGACCCTTAAATAACCATAGCTGCTGAGTATAGAGGGAGCTAAGACACCTCCCTTACACACAGACACCTCTTTTGAGACTATTTAGTCTGGAGCAGAATCCTACCCCTCCAGCATTTCACAGGAATACATGTTAAGAGAAGACTGCATACAAAACTGAGTTTATTTCCCTGAAACTTTACTGAAATCTAAAATACAAACCTGTCAGCTGGTCCAGCTCCTATAACACGAATGACCAAACCACCAGTTTGAAGGAGTAAAATAGGTCCAGATTTCTCTGTGTTCTGCAATTAAATTCTGGTCATGGACTAAGGGAGAAAAATAAAGACAGATAAAGATGTTTAGCCAATGCCTAAACATAACAGCCAAGAAAAAAAACTCTTGCCATGCTCTACTCTCCAGGTTTCACCTGTGCAGGTTCACTTTAGGAGGATCCCAGAATAATGATACAGACAATGTAAAACAGTCAAATGGAAAACTTCTCTTTAGCGTTATTATAAGTCTTTCATTTAAAAAAACAAACAAACAAACAAACAGACAAACAAAACAAAAACCCTCAAGGGATGATGGGAGAGGGATTTCCTGAGGAAAAAAAAAAAAAAAAAAAGACCAGATTCAACAGGTACATCAGTCAAGTAATTCTCTTCATCTAATCCTTTAAAGTGATTACCCTCAGGTTACCTGATTATCTCTCATCCAGCTGTCATGTTCCCCACTCAGGAGTGAGGAGGTATTACAGTGACTTCAAAGGCTTTGGTTATATTTCTTTAAGAAAGTAAAATATTGCTAAATTATTTCTCATCAGTCCATGTCCTGCTTACCTATCCCAGCATCCAGACAGATGAGACTCCCTATTGCTTTTATTTAGCAGAAACAATATTAAAGAAATTCACTTTGGCAGGCATAATTTTGTTTCTAATGTAACTATACTTTGGCAATTGCTTTTCAGTGTCTTGTAATAGCACTTACACAGTCATCCACACCTGCCTTCTCCACTCATTTACCAATACATTGTGTCATCTTCCTGAGTATCACACTGAAAAGGCAATTGTATTAGGACATTTACAAATTTTATGGCCAAGATTTTCAATAGTTTCACCTGGACAAGATACCCACTGTACAAAAGAGAGAAAGGGATTTACTGGAAGAGATGAGGAACCTTTGGCGATAAAACCTCTGAGATACCAGGCTAAGAAAATCAATCACTAAAAAATTTGGCTTAAATGCTAAAGGTTCTACATGAAGCCCTATCTCCTAAAGCCATAGGACTGCAATAGAAAGAGAGTTTGCCTTTTTCAAAAGATGACATGTTTTCAGTTCTTAAGGGAGAAATGTGCCACAAGTAAAATTAACATCGAAAAGTGAGCTGGCAAAAAAAATCAAAACCGTGGATCTCTGTGGGATGAAAGAGTAATCCTTTAATGTGGTCACTTAGATGCACCCCCAAGAAACCTTCCTTTACAAGAAGGGGTTTTGCTTGATCTGCTCTTGTGACTGTTGAAAACAAACAAGGTCTCCATAGGGATATATCTCCTTGCCCAGAGACCTGTATGGAGAAGATGGACACAATAAAACAGAACAGAGAGAAAAAAAAAAAATCCTTGTACTTGTCTTTTTGGTTTTGGGGTAAATGTGACACAAGAAGTTACTGATTTCCCCAAGTGGGATAGGAAGGTAGTAAGAGATCTGGGAACTCCCCTTAGACGTAGTGTGTCACTTCATCCCATTTCTGTCTCTGCACTTTCAAGTTGGCCAAAAAACCTAAGTGACATTTATCCACATATCAGTACACAGTACAGACAGAGGACTCACTGGAAAGAATATTATCTTACAGGGAAAACAAAAAAAAAAAAACAAAAACAAAAAAAAAAGCACCATAGAAAGAATTCTCACTTGAAAATAAATCTAGCTGTAAAGAGACAAAAATGTTCCTCAGAATGTTCTGAAAACCTAAACGAGGTGCTGCTTTTCAGGACAGATTGTTCCCCCAAAATGCATTGGGACCATATCCTCCCAGGACTAACTCCCTTCCCTGTGACCCTGAGGACATAGCTAACTAGTGAGCGTACTCAGGGAAAATCTTTGGTCAATCCCTTCATGAGATTTTTTTTTTACGCTGAAAAATTTTGCCTGAATCAGCAAAAATAAGATCTAAAATGGAAGAATACATAACACAAACTCAAGCTTTGTTTTAAATAAGTGCTGGATAACTTATCATTTTTTATTCCTAATTACGTAACCACAATCTCTGCTGATGTTGCTAAAACACGAAATTCAACCCTTCAGCATGCCTCCTCTTTAGTTATTGGTGTTCAAAAAGGATGTTTGTCTAAATTCACTCTCCACCTCCCTGATGCTGAAGATTGGCTTTGCTCTCTTTTTTTCATTTTCCTCTAACTTCCCTTTCACGATGGAATGGGAGTTCTCCTTAGAGGACCGAGCCAGGCTGGGAAATGGGGAGCGGCATCTATGGTCTACCCAGTGTAAGTTCACTCCAAGTCTTTGTGGATCTGTTCTCCATTCTGAACTGCAACCTTACAGCATTGTAGAAAGCTCAGATAAGATATTTTGGTCCCTCATTTAAGCTTCCTGAGTAGGAGTATTTAAAATTCATGTACTTTGACTTCTTAGAAAAGGATGTCAATGCAGAAATCATTTGATCAGCACATTATGTTTTGTTGGGGAGATAATCAAGGCTAGAGCAACTGCTTATTACCTATCACAGAGAGCAAAGTCATCTCACCTTTCTGCTAATCAAATCCTAGCTGAATGCAACTTGAATAGTTCTGAAAAACAAATAACACCGCTGAGGGCAAATTGAATTTCTAAAACATGTGTTGCAGGGTAGATATTACAGCAGGCAAGATATTTTAAGCAAAGGCCGTTTGCCCATGGGACCCCTTTGAAATATTTTTAGGAGTGAAATGTCATCATAATTTTTAGAAAATGGGAAAGAAGTTCCATAGAACTTGCAGGGAAACGATCGTACATCATCAAAAAATAAGTGTCCCACATGTGTGGCTACTTAAAAGCTGATAAAAAACCTAATCTGGAAGACAAATATAAAAAGCAATGACATTTCTTGGTAGGGAAATGCATGTGGAGAATTGAATCAGCTTCCCCCAGGTGACAACAATCAGTTTGCAATACAGACAAATACTTTCTTAGCACTCAGATGCCTCCATACATCAGGTTTAGCCCTTGCTCACTATGTTCATTTCCAACAGAAGCAAAGATCACAGGACTAGAGGGGATTTCAGAGCCAGGTAATCTTTTGCCTACCACAGCTGTACCTAAACAGTTTTTGACAGAGATTCATCGAAGTAATTTTTTGAAATCTCCAAGAGTGGAGGATCTACAGTCTCTCTGTGCAAAATATTCCCATCCTAAACAATCCTTACAGTTAGGAATTTTTCCCTAATGTCCAAACTAAATCCCCTTCACTGCAATTTAAGCCCTTTATTGCTTGCCCTAGCCCCAGTGGACATGAAAAACACTTTATTAATTTTCATTTTCCAGCATTTTTTACATGTATGAAGATACTTATGTCTCTCCTCACTTTTCCCTCCTCTAGACTAAACAAATTCCACCATGCTGAATATTCAAGACCTTTGTGGCTATTTACAAAGTACTCATATATCAGGGCACAGGAGGCCTGAACGACTGCCTAAGCTTCTTGGTAAGTCATAGTTCTACTTGGCTGTCACAGGGAAACTGTTTAGGTTGAGGAAAAAAGGAATGTGAATGTCCCTGAGGTATTTTAGGAACCAGTTCAGATGTATACTCTGTATTCATCAAAAAAAGATGTCAATGGATATTGTGGGATTAGCCAGCCTCATCCCCAAAAAGAAGAAAAGACAGGAGAACCAAAGTGAGGTGGTAGCTTTCTAGGAAGGGTCAGGAAGACTGTCTGGAGTCAAAAAGAGATATTGTTTATTCTATGGAGCTGTTGTGCATCCTGGAACATCCACCTTCTGTTTAGAGCACATGAGGGTCCCTCTCTGAATGCTCCCTTGAGTATACAAAAGTCATCTGAAGGTCATAAGATGTCCCTGCAATTAGTGGATGAGCAAAAAACCTAAGCAGAGCAGATGCTGTGTTGTGTCAACAGCAGACCAAGTACCAGGAGGTATAGCTTCACAGACTGCTAAGGGATTTACCACTCACCTCTCTCCTCTTTGTACCAAGTCTAAAGTCCTTTTTTTCCTCTTTCTTTTGAAGCCTTGGCTAATACAAACACATGGCACTGGGCACAACTGAAGAAAAGAAAATCCACAGGCAATCTTTCTGTCCTGTGGAGAGAGCAAGCCACACTTGACAGATGTTAATTATATCACTTTGAGTTATATGAGAAGGTGCTCAGATATTTAAGAGATGGGAATGGGTATACAAATACAGCAGGTCTGAGATCTCACTATGCGATAACTCAGGATTTGAATAAAACCTAGAATGACTGTCAATGGTGCTGTTCTAACTGAGTGGTGTGAAAAGGAGGAAGGGTATATAGTTTCCTTCCCACATCTAGTCTTTGCAAGAATTCTTCCAGCTAGATAATTCTGGCAGATTTATAGAGAATTTGTCTTAATTCTGCGTTGTCTTTCTCCTGTTTCTAAACTCAGCACCTGAATGTTTTCCAGAAATACTAAGCAACGTGACTAAGCATCTGTCAGCTGTTTGCCCTCTCATCTTCCCGAGGGCAGAAGTATGAGCGCGTGCATAAGCGGAAGCAGATGGCAGAGTAAGCATATTCTGTATACACGGATGTGGTGGATGCAGTGATATTGTTTAAACAGCAAATCCTCAATAGCTGCACTTTGAATAGCAGCATTATCAAGCTGGGAGGATGAACGTTGTGGAAATGTTTTTTGGGGAGAAAGCTGTGTAGGAGAGGAGGCAAGGGTCGTATCAAAGAAGGGGATTATTTTGCAGTGCTGCAACCAAAATGCACCACTGGATTAATTCTCTCATTTGGAAATAAAGAGTCAATTAGGTGTTATCAGAGGGCCTAAAACAAAATTGCAGCATAGTTCAGCTGCTTTTGTAGAACTAATAGACAAAACCTGCCAGCTGAGGCCCAAAAGAGATGTGCCCAGAGTGACGGAGAGAGGAAAGAGACGGAAGCCCAGAAAGGGGGGATGCTCAGTCAGGTCTAAGAGAGAGAGTGGGAGCTGGAAGGAAAGGATGCTGACCAGCCTTGCAAAGTGAACACTTCAGATTTATTCTTTTTACCATATTTTAAGGCATTACTTTGGGAACCAAAGTCCACCAGTCTGACTGCTAAAACAGAAATTTCAGAGAGCAGCCAGCACCTCTGAAAGTTGTTTTACCATGATGAGGGAACCTTAAATGGTTGTTCTAATTCATGAAAGCAGTCAGTAGGTCATTGTGTCTTATCCAATTTCCTCCCTTGTTTGGGTTTTTCTTTTCTCCCTTCAGGAAAACACATTTCCTTACACACTGGATTACTGGTTTGCAAATGGGAAACTCTTTTTATTGAGCACTCAGATGGCATAACATGCTCATCATTCTTGTCCATACACAAGCAGTTTGGATAGAGGCTCATGGTAGTGCTTATTAATGAACCTTAAAAACAATGAAACCTCATGAATCAAAGCCCAGGAAAAGGTTACCAATACATCCCACATCTTTTTTTTACCTTGTGTGTGCTTGCATCACTACACATGACCTGACTTCCCTTCTGATATTGCAAAGCTCAGGTGCTGCTTGGTATCCTATGGGAGGGACATGAAAAATCAAGACAGGATATCAAGTTATCACAAAAATCTGTTTTAGTTCTCTGGACTTCAGTTTTTTATGTTGTTTGTTGGTTTGGTTTGTTTTTTTTTTGTTTTTGTTTTTTTGTTTTTTTGGTTTTTTTTTACATAGTGAGTTGGTTTTGATCACAAAAAATAGTCCAAGTCTAGGTGGCTTTTATTATTCTGGATAGATGTCACCTATCCCTTTCCTAGTCCTATTACAAAGCCCAAGAGATGCTAATACAGGAGCAGGCGAAAACAATAAGAAGTTGCAGGACAATATTAACAATTGCAGAAAGGATAAAAAAACAGTTTGAAAAGATTCAATTAGGATAAAGAAACACTAATGCATTTGGGGAATATGAATACTGAGCAAACATACAAAGGAGGAGAGCACAGAAATGACAAAGTCTTAGAACTAGGAAAGGAAGAAAAAGAACAGAAGCTCAAGTTGTATTTAGTCTTAGAATAAAGATACAACTTGTGTTTGTTAATGTATAAATGTTTTGGGCAGAACCAACGTCTTTGTGGAGTATTGTATTTTAAAAATGCTTTTGCCAATTTGCAAATAATCTGAAACTCATGAGTCCATGTAATCACTCTAACATACACTACTAGGAGATTATATTTATTCCATTGAGGTTACCTATATTATTTTCCATACCCAAATTATCTATGTTATATCACAGGTGTCAAATTCTTCAAGGGAAAGGGAATACTCATATTTTTGTGCAGCTCCACGAAAAATTACATAGTAACACCACCCATAAAATTCAGGTCTAGCTCCTCCTGTACTAAAGACAATAGCTGCATCAGACATTCATAAAAGACCCATCATGTCCTCAACACTTTTGGTCTAGGGCTTAAATCTCTTTCAACGTGTGCAAAATGTGTGGATGCCCCATCCCTGGAGGTGTTCAAGGCCATTTTGGATGAGGCTTTGAGCAACCTGGGCTGGTGGGAGGTGTCCCTGCCCATGGCAGGGGGTGGGAACTAGATGGTCTTTAAGGTCCCTTCCAACCCAAACCATTCTGTGATTCTATGATTCTATGAAAACCACAACTACCACCACAACTACAGACATGTCAAACTACAGACTAATTAACCACACATGTCCTCACTTGAAAAGGTGAGTGCAGGCAGAACAAAGATAAATTGAAGACAAATTTCTGTTTTATTGCTCTGTCTAAGGCAACTTTGCAGTGGGAACCCAACTAAGCCTTTTTTAAGAAAGAAGGAAATGCAGCAAGATCTGTATGACCCTAAAGTGGCATCCTATAAGCCATGGTTCAGTGAGATATTGAAGCAGGGGCTAATTCCTACAGGACTGTCCAAGTGCCTAAAACACAGAGGATCTGCAAACCAAAAACACAGAGGATCTGCAAAACAAAGTGTCTGCTCCCCAGATTAGAGGCAGACACATATCTAAGTGTCTTGCTGAATCAGAGACAAGCCTTAGGCTGAACCCTACAATCTTCTGGCTCAGTATAAATCTAACCTTAGAACACTAATTGTTTGAAAATAAGCTCCATTATTTTAATCACTGTTTATTCTCTCTTTTCCTCCCGTGTCTATACATCTTCTCCTGGGCCCCATGTGCCACCACAGCCATCTCTCCTAAATTCCTGCAGCCATTGCCCTTCCTGCAGATTTGCTCCACAAGGTGGCAAAATGTAATAAAGCACATCCCTCTGTGTTTCTGCCCTGCAGTTCACCTTAAATAAAAAAAAACCAAACAAACAAAAAAAACCCCGAAAAAACAACAAAAAAAAACCAAAATAGATTTGATTCCCCTATCAATGCAGGCTTAAAACAGAGGAGAACCAGGGACTGCTCTGAATACTTTCTATGTGCTTGCTGTTGCCAGGGAAACCATTCCCCTGGCATCCTAGTGCTGAGCATATCTTGTACTTCTAGCATTCTGGTTCTCAGAAAATTAAGACTGTATCGTGTTATCATGGTGTGGAGAAACTATTAGGAAACAAGGACAAGCACGTCTTAAAATAATAGACCCACCTTCTAAATATAAAATCTTTACTGAGATCAGATTTAAAATATCCTACATGTTTTGCTTTATTTATGGACTCAGCCTTGTACAAAAATAGGTTAAAGTGCAAGGACAGACTCTGTCTCATGCTGAATATGCAGAAAAGACTGCCGGTGTTTAGCAGTTATCTGCTCCACTGTAACACGAAATTAGCTGTGGGGTGTGTGACAGACAAAGAAGACTGTGAATAGCTGTGATTTCTTGTACCATGCCATAATAAGTGTGATGATGGTAACCAGTTTTTATGTGTGGATAAGCATATTAGGACAAATTTATCCCTGATGTGACTCTATTGATTTTGCTAGATCATCCAGGGACAAATTTGCCATGGTGTTTCATGCCCAGACCTTTGATCCTCTAGAAGTTATTTATGAAGCAGAGAGCAAATAAAGTTTTCCAGGGGGACCCTGATATACAATCAAATATCAAATGAAAAACCCATATTCTGTGTTTGCACAGGCTGAAACTCATTTTTTGCATTGTGTCCCAAGTAACAGTGGTAACATCAGTGTAATGAAACGTTGTCGTAAGTTTAAGAAAAATAAAATTCAGAACCCATCAGCAAATATTTTAGGCTGTTGCAAGTCTTTTTGCCCAGTAGTCCTTTATTGCCCTAGACATTATTTATTATACAGCCAATAGGGAAAAAAAGTATTTAACATTATCCCACCCATCACTGTGTCCAATCCATCATATAAGAGGATTATTCCAAGTGGACTATCAGAAGGCACTAGCAAGAATATAAGCAATGGAGCAGTTCCAGTGAGTGAATACGGAGTCTGCCTTCTACATCTTCAAACTAATCTTTTTTCCATGAGTCCTGGGAAACACTAGATTCTGTCAAGTACCACCAGTAAGAGGAATGCTGTTCTTACCTCTGTATCAGCTGATCACCACCTGTTATCAGGAGATGAGGTCTCTGATGGAATATAATTGTCATTGTCCAGTCTGGAACACAAAGTTTCAAAGGAACACCTTCATGAAAACCTTTTCATCCTTGAACTGGGACCACAAACGTGTTTCCAGATTGCTTTGTAGTAATGTAAAATTAGCTTAGGAAAACAGTTGAGATGGGCAGTAAGTTAATGAGGAAATAAACCACCTAGTTATAAGTATTTTCATGTCATAATGATTCATAAGATTTTAGAAAAAGAACATTACATTTCCAATCCCATGGATATGGAGATGTTTATTTTGCAGTAGATCCAAAGACATTGCCTTCTCATTTGTCTTGCTTCAATGTGCTGGAAAATATAGAAGGGCCTCATGGGGTTATTATGAGGAATATTCTACTTTTTTCAAAATGATGAGGAATAACCTGCAATGTTGTAGGTCTTTCATTCAGTGTCTTTATATTGCTGCACTTCCTGTAGAAACATGAGAAATCTTGGAGACCTTAAATCGCTAATTAACAATTTCAAGAACATTCTGACGGTGAGATTTTTTTTGGCTAAGCAATGTGTCCTCAGAGAAGATCACACTGGTGTCTGTCCTGTAGGTGTTCAGAATACAATGCACATCCATATGTCATCCACAGGATTTGCCCCCATAATATCTGTGATATAAAAAGATATACGCACAAATATGTGCTAGAATTCAGAGACAGGACAAACTGTCTTTAGTCTGGACTCTTGCACACAGACATGCATTCTTTGGTACCAACAGTTTTTCTTTCTTTGTGCCCCCCAGCTCCTGCCCCCAATGTGTGTGTATATAAGAACTCCTCATTTACTGTTTTTTATCAGCCTTCTCTTCAAAAAAAAAAAATAAATTCACAATATGCGCACTAGCTTTAGATATTTCAGCTCCTGGGGTGGAAAGAGTTTCCCCTGTTGACTTCTTTCTTGCTTTGTATGTTCAGTTCCATGAGCATTGATTATTGTGCTATCTACGTGATGTGCACATTATACTTCTTTAAAACTTAGTTATACTTTGAACTCCTCAAACAAATGATCCTACTGGGTTTGGCCTGGATTCCTTCTAGCTAATGCTAGGCATTTAACTGGGATGTCTGAATTAGGAGTTAAGAAGCTCCTGTTTCTCCCCAGTAATTACAGAGGGATACAGGGCTTCTTCAGGATAGTTCCTCTATTACGTGATCTGTCTCAAGTGCTGATTATTTTCCACTAACCATAAAGGCATCCCAAGATATGTAGCTTCAACCAAGTTGATTCAATTTAAGCACCTAGAGAAGTGAATCTGACTCTATTTTTACAGTGTCACAGACCTGAAGAATTAGATAATATTTTTTGTGTAGTTTCAGGTGAAAGCACAACTCATGGCTGTGTTATTCGTATCTGCTGGCCCAAGTTAAATTCAGGAGACCATGTTGAAAGTGACCATACAAGAGTATTGCCATGAATTCGTCTTTCATATCACTGTTTAAACGGACATCACAAGCAGAAACTGAGACGAGGAACAGCAATCAAACTGCAGATCAAGAGGGATGCAATCAGTATTGTGGTCTCTTTACTGCTACTCCAGTTCCCTCAACATTTTCATTCCTTACTGGAACCAAGAAACATAGAAGTGTATGTATTTAAGAAGTTCAAAAACTTCTGGGAGCATGAATATTTCTCCTATCCAGTCTTTAAAAATGATTCAAACAATTTCTTTCCAAATCCACACACACACTGCTAAATTTCAAATTGAACATTGGCTGGCATTCACTCGGGCCAATAATTTGGGAAAAAAAATCTAAAAAATAATTCTCTAATTGCACATCTGCAAAATTCAGATAATTCTTTTTTTTTTTTTTTTCCCACCATGTTTCACTATGGATTTTTTTCATAGGATTATCGTAAATGTTGCTTCGACTACTTTGCAACACACAGAATGATACCTCTATTTGGTATATTCTCTTACTCTACTTTTGGAATTAAACTTATTCGGGGACAGTTATAACCAGATAGGCTTAGAAAGGGATACTTATTTCAGGCACCATTAACTAATAGTAGTTTGCTGTCATAATTAAATAGCATAATCTGCAACTTTTCCTTTTTTTTTTACACTTTTCCATTTGTATCTCAGAGTATTTGAGAAGCTGATCTCTCACTCCCGAACAATTGCTTGTAGATAATGCACGCAAATAAAGATTGACCCTGTGTTAGAGCTTTTAGAAGAACAGATAAAGGATGTGAGAAAGTGAGACTTATTGTAGAGCTGGGGAATTGAAACACAGAGAAATCCCACGAAGACAGACATACAGGCTTCACTTGAGGCATATGAATAATGGAATCGCCAACTTTGTCCAAATAATAGCAGGGGGCATGGGGAGGTATCTCCAACTGAGTGTGGTTCTGAGGAGAACAATTTTTTATTGAGGTGAGCATAATTAGGAGTGAATAAATGAATAATTGAACTGAATGTCTAGAAAGAACCCTTAACAATGCTCGCTCTGTGGGGACATGGAATATTTTCCTCAGGGGACTGACAGAAGATCTGGTACTTGAAACATTCAAAACCAGACTGGATGAAGAATTGAAAAGTTTACAGTCTGTCCCAGAAAGAAGTGCTCTGTAAGTGCCTTTAATGTAGATTTTACCTTCTTCCTATTCCAGAATACTGTGATTTATTACAGGCAAACATTCAGATCTCTATTACAATTAGAATTACTACTTAAGGGTCTGGTGTCTCATCAATATATGGGGATTTATAGACCTGATTTTAAATAAAGTTAGTGCACATTGCCTCTGTAAATCCTCTCCGTGTGACGTGAGACTAGACCAACTAGAATAAATAATTTAAAAAAAATAAGTGAGATTATTTACTTAATACATCCAAAGAACTCCTCTGGCACACATACCAATTTTAAAGTTGCATCTAATTTACCCGATGAAGGATAACAGCTCCTCTGGTGCTGTTAAGACATGTAGGAGAAATAATTACACAGGTACTCATACTTACTTAAGGAAAAGTGCGTATTATTTAACTAACCCTTTGTTGTTCAGCTACAAGAATGGCTGAAAAATGCCCAAGGCTGAGTTTTATTCTGTGATATGCACGGGCAGAACCTGGTAAACAAAGAGAAACTATGCACATGTGTACAAAGTCAGAAGTATTTAAACATGCCTGGAAAAATTCCAAAATTTTGAGTGATATGGAAACCTAGATCTTATGGGCTGAGGAGCATATTTCTAGCTAAGTGGAGTTTTCAGAATTGCCACTTGGGATTTAGTTGTCTACAGCTATCCTAAGTGTTATTTTAAATTTCATGTTTTCCATGATTACTGATCTTCACTGTTATAAGCAATTTGGGTCGCATCCTTCTGGTTCATATGCTTGTTAATGCAAACCTGCTGAGGATCAGAGCCCTAACTCTGGACCCTGAGTTTATGCCTGAACCATGCAAGGGTTACATAAAATAGCATTCTTCTAACCTCTTATTCTCACTGAAATCAGAGATCATAGCTGATGCAAGCAGCCGTTGCTGGAATCTCACCTCACCCAGGGCTGGGAACCAGTGCTGAATCCCACAGCCTTACTTACCGACTCATTGCAACCAAAAAGCAACAGTAATAGGCTGTAAATCCCATCTTTTCTTTTTTAACTACGGGTTTTTCTGTGCTTTCTCAAGATCTCTTTTGACAAGTGACATTCTTTGGCACCTCGATGACTTTCTTAGGGAACATGTAGAGAGACACAGCTCAGAAACATAGAGAATTCACTCTGGTTAATATAAGGAATTTAAAGTTAACCAGATGGATGTGTGGACACTCTTATTTTGAAATAAAGTTTGTCCTCCAAAAAATCAGGCTGTTTGGCCTGATGTTACTTTATTTCTAAATGACAGTCTTTACGCAGAGTTTTAATCAGCTGCAATTAGAAATATTTCATTTTTTTATTATTATTATTT
>NW_010131026.1:0-9636 GCF_000699245.1 Pterocles gutturalis
CACCTTTTGCATCATACCCTTGGTCATATCCATCTGCAGGGCACCCCTGGACAATTAGATAAAAAGGAAGATAAAAAGTTATGCTGTAGAACCTGTAGTGGAACAAATCTTCTGATACAGTTTGTGGGGAAATAAGCAACATAATTGCATAATGATGGCAACTGTTCACTATGGATAGTTCTACCTCTAAAAAACATTTTATTAAACAGAATATACTTTTTCGGGCATTCCAGTTCTCTGGTAGGAGCAGTCTTCATTTCAGACATACCTACATTACTCACCCACAGTCTTGATGTAGTGGAACAAATCTTCTGATACAGTTTGTGGGGAAATAAGCAACATAATTGCATAATGATGGCAACTGTTCACTATGGATAGTTCTACCTCTAAAAAACATTTTATTAAACAGAATATACTTTTTCGGGCATTCCAGTTCTCTGGTAGGAGCAGTCTTCATTTCAGACATACCTACATTACTCACCCACAGTCTTGACTTTCAATTTCTTTTTGGTACTTTTTATCCCTTTAAAATACCCCCTAGTGCATCTGCAGATTTCCATATGAATTAATAAGCTGTTGGGGGGAGGGTTTAGTTCTCTGTGGGCTTGAAAGGGTTAAATTAATTACATGCAATAACAGTAGTTAAAGGGAAAAAATACATTTAAATACTGTTTTGTAACCCAGGGTGAACACACCTAATACAGAAGAAGTACCAAAGTTTGTGGTTGCTTCTGGAAAGTAAACCTTCTGTTTCCCATGACATTAAGAACTCTTTTGCAGCAGTGAACATACACACAAATTGTTGATCACCAATAAAGATCTCACATTATATGGTGTAATAACTGACCTTCTCTCCTTTGATGCCAGCAATACCCTAGGGAGAAGAACAATCATATTATTAAAACAGAAAAGTAAAAGAGACAATGGTGAAGGGACACATTCTAAATATTCTCTAAGCTCAGTGTTCTTGAAGTGATTTATTTTCACGGACATGGTGCATAGCCAGGTACATGTTTACTGTGGCAGACTTCAATTTAAGAAGAAAGGGCATATTGTTTAAAAATAGTCTCACAATTACAACTCTACAAGTAAAGGCAGAACAGTTTTGAAGCATGACCGTAAGAAATAAATAAATAAAATCAGGAGAGCTGCTGAAGTAAAGATCATATTTAGAAGTTATTATATTTGAAGCCACTGGAACTTGACAGACAGCATTCCTTTTCCATTTGTTTAGAAATTATTTTAAAAGCACATTTCTACAGAGAAAAAACAAATCCTAGGGTTAAAGCAATGCACCCAGAACGAGAAGTTCTGGGTTTAATTCCTGGTTCTTACTGACTTAATTAGGCCATATCCTCAATGACATTTAGGCATGAACTGAAACTGCAATTTATTAAATATATATTGGACACCTTTAGAGAGGAGAATGGTAAATTTCCAGGTATACCCTTGAGACACTGAAGAGCTAACACCAGTCAATGTATTTGCATGCACTCATTAACTAAGAAGCTGAGGCCCAGGATGCAGCCAGTAAAGCATTACTTTCAACTTTGGTTTCCTTAGCACACAGTTTTCATATTAATATAAGAGGGGATACCTATATATTTCAACTGCTGTCAGCATCAGCATGTGATGCTTTACACTCCTTCAGTAAATGGCTTTATGTGTCAGAAATGTGCACAACCATGAGTCTCATAGACACCTACTGGAATGCCTGGAGCACCTCTTCTACCTGGAGGACCTGGAAAACCTCGATCGCCCTGAAAGTAGTAAGAGTGACTGTTAATGCATATTATCGTTCATTATTTGGTCTAATTTTAGCAAATGTGATTACACAAGAAGGTTTTTTTATGTTATCATATTAAAATAGTGAGTTGCATTACCACCATATTTGCTAGAAGGCGCACAGCCCCACTGTATGGGTCTTGACCTCTGCCCCAGCCACCAGGCTTTATTAGCTATGTCGGATCAGTTCACTGTTTCACTAGAAATGTATGATTTTCTGTAGTAGGCATTCATCTGACTCCCTTTTTCAGAAACAAAACTAGGAAACCTGTAACTTAACATTAAGCCTTTTCTTTTAATTGCTTTCAGGACTAAATAAAATTAATTAACTCTTCTAAAACCCATTTCAACGAAAGGACAGGTTGGACAAAACTGATTAGGTCTTCTAGATTTAATTAAAAAGGTTTTATCTGTCAAACAATCAAACATTGTTCTCAACTTCTTAGCAAACACTATCAACATATATTATTTAATTATCTATCTCACAAAAAAAGGCAGCATTTTTCCTTCCCCTAGCCTCATGATCCCATTTTTTCCTAGTTGATAAGTCAGAAACCAAAACAAATGAAAGGTGTTGTATATTGGGGGAAAAATTCAAAATGCTTTTTTGGTTGTTCCTAAGCATAGCCAAACACAACCTCTGTAACATTCAGCTTGGTTTGTACCTTTGTGCCGTTGCATCCTGGAACACCTGGGAGTCCAGGAGGGCCAACAGTTCCCGGTTCACCCTAAAAAGAAGTGCAAAATTGACACAGGCTTTGTTTTTGCACATTCATACAATCTTACAGCAACACTGAAAAAGTTTATGTTGGAACAGTGTTTCACTAGATTTGACAGATTACAATGTGTTCTTAAATCATTACAATGAGTAAGAATTGCTGATGCCAAGATTTTTATCTCTAGGCTGATTGACAGAGACAATGCTGATGATGAGACTAGAGTGAGCACATTGGGCTGAGGATAATTGTGTACTGAAGACTGTAGTAAGAAAGAAATGGTTAAATCAGTTTCGTTTTTACTTACTGGAAGGCCTGGGGGACCTGAAAATCCAGGTATTCCTGGGACTCCCTAATGATATAAAAACAGAAGAATAATATTACAGAAGAATTATATTACAAATATCAAGCAAAAGCTCATAATGCAGTTTTTCTTCTGATCACATTCATAAGAATGAAAGCAAGCATGATTCTATCAAAAGATCATTATTTCTTTAACACTTCTGACTGCGAACCAAGTACAATGGTAGCTTATGCACTGTTAACAGATTGGTTTTACTCACAGAAAAAACCTCAAAACTCTTCATGGAATTCTAGTCTGACTTCTTCATAGTACACCCCAATACTAAATACGTACAGCACAAACCTTGTACTTAAGATGTAGCAAAAAAGGCAAAAGTTCTAAAAAACATTTGATGCACGTGCATATACCATGTCATAAATTTTAAGAATACTTTAAAATCACATATAATGTTTTGGTTTTATTTTTCACAAATTATTGAACCAAATTGGCATTTAACATGACAGTTAATACATACAAGATTGTTTGAAATATAAATACTTACTCGTATCCCTTTGGGTCCAACTAAGCCCATAAACCCTGGAAAACCCTGGATCACAAATGGAAAACGATGTTATTTCAATATTATTGAGAAAAAGCACACATATGTCAATAGGACATGCAATATTTTTAATACCAATACCAACATGTGCACACAAAACTACATAAATAAATGACTTGCCTATTACATGCACTAAAGCAAACAAGCATTTAATACAACTTGCATAAATCGTGGCATGTTGCCCACCCTTTCAGTGTTTACAGGGCATCTATCTTGTCATAGGTCAAAAAAATAACAGTCAGGGTATGTTGAGAAAGCAGTTGCTATGGATCTGTTCAAACTGTGAGACCTGGAAGTCCTTCCCCGTGGGGAAACAGTTGCAAGGCTCCCAGATATGGGTGACGTCCGTGTAATCATTGGATATATGCATGTACCAGCCACCCTCACCTGCACTGCTGTGCATGGAAAGGAAAGCCAGCAGCAGGCTGACAGAGCACTAAGCAGGATTAGACAGTAAGGCTGAAAGAGGACAGCAAAGCAAGTCACAACACAGTCTAGAGAGAACCTGCTAGAATTGTTTCAAGATGCTTAGAGCTTTACTGATAATAAGAAACTTTTATCATTCGCTGAAAGGAAATGGAGAATGTACAGAACTGCGTAGCTCCTAAAATCCTGGGCAACATTTCATTTAAGATAATGTACAGGTGTTGAATAAGAAAAGCTAACTGGAATACACTACAACAGATGGCATTCAGTCTAACAGAGATGTTATTGCTAGATAAATTATCCTTACTTTCTGCCATACTTGCAAAAGTTACTATCACTTGTTAAAAGTGATATCCTCTACTAAACACTTTTCAATGAGTTCAAATAAAAGTCTCATCAACATGTATGAGATCCATCATGAGTATGAGTTCCATAAAGAATAGTAAAAATGAGATAGGACAGAATAATGCAACAATACCCCCAAAAAATTAAAACTATAAAAAAATTTTGTTGAAAGGTATGGATAAGTGCTGGAGCCACATTAGTGCAAGTCGTAGACATAATGTGATTGTGGCAGAACCTTCCTGGTTTATACTGTGGCTGAATTCACGCAACACTTACACACAAACGATTTATTCCCCAGAGTCAATTAATCGGTGACAGCAGGAGTGCTGTTCCTCAAGAAAAATACAAATAAAGTGTTTTTTATTGAGTAATTTATTTGCTTTTTCTGCTCACGCAGAAATTCATATTCGGCCTCAGTTTAGGCACACAAGAAAGAAAGAAAGCCCGAGTCACCTGAAGTCACTCTCTCCATACTGCAGGCAACTAGGTATTTCCTAAACAGATCAAGATTTGTCTTAAAAACCATCTTTCCCTTCAATTTTTCTTGAACCTACTTCTCATATTTGTCTCAGTAGTAGCTTGTTTCCTCTCTTTCCAGCAATAGATGCCCGACTATACTGTTAGACAAAACTGAGGTTATGCTGCTAAAATCTATTTCGACCTATGTTCATTGCTTCTGGCAGTTCAGTCCAGGTGATTTAGCACTGGCCAATGGACAACTGGCAAAAAAAGCCCATGCTCCTACCAGCCACTTCGACTCAGTCAAAAATGATGGTTGCAACTGATGACCACACAACATCCCTCACCAAACAGGAGAACAGGTTTGGTTCTGTTTTGGTTTTTAAAACAGAATTCTCTACCCAGTCACAGATCACTTTCCCAGGCAACCACAGGAGTTTCTCTGTGTCTCTCTCTGTCTCTCACATACACACCTACCTTTGGACCCTGTGGCCCTGGAGGCCCTTCTGGACCAGGAAAGCCTCTATGACCAGGTGGACCTGGAACACCAGGAAAACCTTTTTCACCCTGTAAACATTAAGAGAATGAGGTTCTTACATCATCCATGAATTCTCCTTTTGATAACTTATTTCTAAGGCATTCATTACTTTGAATACCTCTTAGCTTCTACATATCTGTCTGCTACTGTGGCAGATATATTAACCCTTGCCCATACTGACCTGTTGCTGTGGTCCCCCTTATGTGCTGTTTAGGCCACAAGGTACACTGAAGTAATATGCTCATAAGTATAGGTGCAGATATCAGAAGACAAGTACTCAAGATTTTGCAGGTAAAGAAGTTAATCAGCAGCATGAAAAGTTTAAGAAAGCAGCTGATACATATTCTTTGTTAATATTCCTATATTGTGTTTAGTCCCTACAAGCAACACAAATCCAAATTAATCATAGCAGCCATAATTTGCAGTTGGCAAAATTAATGGCTGCTGCTGTACAGCAAGGTCAGTTCCAAATCACCAATAACTCTCTTCATGCAAGCCACTGAAAGAAACTGTGGGAGTCAAATGCAACAAAACCATTCAGATAGAATAAAATAAATTTGTTTTAACTGACAACTTTTTAAAATTGTTCTGAGTGTCAGAGATTAAGATAGTCACTCTTCCATGTGTTTTTAAGGTCAAGTTCAAAAAATCATATTGTGTAAAGGAAACACAGAAGATTAAAGCTACACAAATAGAATACATGAGGCTAAGTTACAGTCTAAGGGCCATTCTCAGTTTTCTATTTAAATATAATGAAGATGCAAGTCTTATCTTCATTAATATAAAGTGTTTCAAGCTTACAAGCTCACAGAAAAGGTGTTTCAGTTCTTTAGATAGCAGAAGTTTAGCATGCTCAAATTTACACCAGTGAAGAGCTGCCTATTCAAGACCTGTTACATCACAGCACGACATGGGAGAGAGGGCATGGGGTTATTGATTCTCTCAGAGTCAATTTTCCTATTGCTCTATTAGAGGAGAGCTATACAAAAAAGCATTTGAAATTCTGCTGTGCAGAAGTTCCAGTATCTAATTAGTTGATGTACAAGACAGGATCCAAAAGAAGCCTCGAGGATGCCAAAATAACTTGGCTTGTCCCTCCATCAACTCTTGCCCCTCAAAATTTCACAAAGTCACCAGATTTTAAAGAGGTTCTGATTTTTTTTAAATAATATTAAAAGATAGAATATAATTCCAGAATATTTCAGAATATCTGAGCAACCTGGTCTAGTGGAAGGTGTCCCTGCCCAGGCAGAGGGGGTGGAACTAGATGATCTTTAAGGTCCTTTCCAACCCAAGCCATTCTATAATTCTATGATTCTATGAATATTTTGACACAAATCAAAATAAGAATTGCATTATGAAGTGTCTGCGAGATCTGTATCATAAACCGGCATGGCTTTTTTATAAAAAATCATTTATCTCACTCATCAGCATCCCAAGAAAGGCAAAAAAGGATAATGCTGTACCAAGATGTGCCACTGGAGGGAGTGTGGTACTCATTCACAGAAAAACGAAAGTCCTTGATCTTCGTCCCCTTAGCTTACTACCCCTTCACTTTAGCAAGCCACAGGCTGCTCTCCAAATACAGAACAGCACTGCACTCTCCTGACAGCTTCACTCCCCTCCGTACAGTACAGGCAATTTTATCCACTGTCTTCTTGGCAGATAACAAGATCAGAGGATTCTCAGGTTGGAGAATTTCTTAACATTAAACAGGTATCAAAACATATTGATTACTGTAATTGTCCTGAATTTCCGAAGCTGCCTGAAAAACTTCAACAATGTAAACAATGATTAACTCTTTCCTACTAATTGCTCAGATGCTTTAACGTGGAACTGCTGAAGACAGGTTACAGGTGTTCCTTCCTATTAATATTTCTCTTTTATAGGGGAGCTTATTTTTTTCTAGTTTTTCAATTGGTCTCAATTTTACTGCTTAGGACAAAGTCAGGTTAGACCAACTAAGAACATGAAAAACAAGCCCCGAGATTTTACTGAAGACATGAGTATTCTCCTTTCCCACTTATGAAACTATGTTTTAATAATGAACATATTTACTTTGAGATAACTTTTCTCCATCACTGAGATGAAGCTTCCTAAAGGCAAGACTAGCAGTGTTTACTGTTTACAGACATCTGGAATCTACCGATGAGGTTTAGTATGGCAATCACTGTGTGCACAGTTAGCCTGAATTCCAACAACGGCTTCTTTAATAATGCCCCTTTCATTTTTGAATCAGTTGTTTTTCCAACTACAAGCAAGAGTTTGAAAGAATTTTTGGCATTTGTGTAATTCAGGTTTGCCTAAAAGCCACTCCGAGCCTCTGCCAAGCTACTATTGGCACCAGCCAGAGCTGCAGCTCTGTTACTTTTCATGGATTTGATGCTGTTCTCTCACTGCTGGTGAGGTGTTTGTGATTAGGACGCAGAAACTCATCCTCTGTGTCGGTCTGCAGATTTATTTGTTTGATATCACTGCATGTAGCTGTCCTTCAGGAACTGGAAAAGGGGGGGCAGATGGGCAAGGGCCAAAGATGGAAAGAGGGAAGAACTGAACATGACACACTTGATGGCATTATGAAATTTGTAACAGGAGAGCTGCTGCCAGGGTAATGGTATCTGTGGGCATTTGTTAGGAGCCTGTGAAAGGGACCTAGTTCTTCAGACAGTTGTTCTTCTGTCAGTGTTCTAACATCATGCAATGCTGTAAACAAACTAATGCATTAAAAAAAAATAAAAATTAAAAGTCTTCTTAGTTAAACAGTGTGTCCAGAGTTATTTTAACAGCTTTTTGTAAGGTAATGCATTCCTTTTACAATTCTCTGTAGACTCTGTTGACAGAATACTGTCACACAATAAATTCACTCATTATATCAGCTCAACTAAGGTATTAACAATTTCCAGGTATAAGCTAGTCTTAAAAAAAGAAAAATATATTTCTTCTTACCTTATCACCTTTCATGCTATCACAAAAGCAGGGACTTTTACCTTTGCACACACAGCCCTGAAAAACAAAAAGACAAACTTTATAATAAAATTATTGTTCTCATTGAGTTGTTTGGTGAGGGGCAGATGAGATCTCAGTGGTTTTAGTAAGGTAATTATTTCACAGATAATACAACTTAAAAAAAAATGTTAGTGAAGAGTGGCAATTCTCAACAGCAGAAGAGAGCTTGTTATTCCTCTGTACTGTCTTCTGAGGCAGATAAGGGCACTAGTTTAATTTCCTAGTTGGGGTAAAGGCCAGGAAGCTGTGCTTAACACCACTAGGGTTATAGTGTCAGTGGGAAGTGTAAAATTCAAGACTCTGGCCTCACAACACTAAATATTGATGATTTTTTAAAAAACTTACTAAGAAACAAACATCTACTGATATTCTTTTAGATTACAATTTTATTATTGTTTTTTTTTTAATTTATTAATCAAAAATTTTCTGACTTCTTGTAGCTGCGTTCATCTTCTGACCCTGGCTCACAGTACCTAATACAACTACAGAAGACCTCCATCTTTTTGTTTCTTAATTTTTGAGGTTTTCTGAGCCAAGCTGTGTTACAGTGAGTGCCCTCACACAGGGATGTCCCCACTCCTGCAGCAAGTCCTGGGCTGTAGCTGCTACCAGCATGTCTGTGTTTTCAGGTGAGCCTGGAGTTCAAAGTCCTCCTTGGAAGGCAAAGTATTGCACTGTAACATCCAAACCTCTCTTTGAGTCTGGGACTTCTACTGCTGGAGCATGGCATGGCTATCTGGGAGCAACTACAATTTGGGAAAATACAATGGTTAATCAAGTATGGGTTTTTTAATTGTTCACATTTAAGTGAAAAAATAAACAAATGAAAACTCCCAAAAAAGATATTCAGTATTTAACTGGATAGAGACCATGACTAAATTAGCTGGATCATGTACTAGGTAGTTGCAGTAGCAGAGAGCTCAGCAGAGCTGCAAAGCACATCTGAGATCCTGGGTGAACACGAGAACACTTAACCCATCTGTGCCCTGTTCCTGCTATCCTGCACTTAGCATCTGAGCTAGCCCAGTCTGGCTGGGATAACTCTGCAAAGGACTTTTCTACACTCATGTAGATATATCCTATTTCAGTGGAGCGGAGGAGAAAAAAAAATACAATCCTTTGTTAATATAAATTATTATACATACTAAAACATCACTGAAGTTATTGAAGCCATGTATTTCATACAAATGCAAGTGCTTTTATTGTCCTTCTTTGAACACTTAAGTTCTTCCCTTTGTTTTTGAAGCTCTTGCTGAATGACTTTTTCAGTTGTACCACTGTAGAAAGAGGGTTATTTTTCAGTTCATCCTCCCACTTTAGTATATATGTTTATCACAATGATATATACTATGGTATAGTTACAGTCAATAAGAAAGGGACAAATATCACACATTTGTTAGGAAGGTATTTTTATAACTTGAATAAAATTCAGAAAAGAAGGAAGAACTGTATCTTTTCC
>NW_010131027.1:0-37792 GCF_000699245.1 Pterocles gutturalis
CATGCAGGACCTTGCACTTGGCCTTGTTATTTTTCATGAGGCCCACCTCATGAATTAATTTTCATTAATTTTCATTGGCCCACCTCTCAAGCCAGTCAAGGTCCCTCTGGATGGCATCCCTTCCCTCCTGTGTGTCGACCACACCACACAGCTTGGTGTCATCGGCAAACCTGCTGAGGGTGCACTCAATCCTGCTGTCCACGTCTCCAACAAAGATGTTAAACAACACTGGTCCTAATGCCGACCCCTGCGGAACACCACTTGTCACCGGTCTCCACTTGGACATTGAACCATTGACCACAACTCCTTGAATGTGGCCATCTAGCCAATTCCTTATCCAGCGAGTGGTCCTTCTGTCAAATCCATGTCCCTCCAACTTAAAGACAAGGATGTCATGTGGAACTGTGTTAAGTTTTCCAGGTGCCAAAGATAATAATTTCCAAACAGTCACAGGAAAAACCAACCTTGACTGTTTGAAATTGGCAGTATGTTTTCCTCCAATTTATTATTTGGAAAATTAAATTACTTTCACAAAAATAATATAGTTCTGTGGGAAGAGATGTAAAGTCAAATCCCACCATATCCTTGATTCTATATGGGGAGAACAGTATTGCCAATCACAGACATGCAAAATCCAGTAAGTGGAGCTACCTAAAGCAATGAGCCTCATTTAAAAATTCTCCATTTTTTAATTTGCTTCATTTAAAATTGTGGAGTCTCTTAATTCACTTTCTGATTAGATACCATACTTCTGCCTCTTCTAGGCAGTCATGATAGCTAAGAAGCTTTTGTTTTTTAATATTCAAGAGATTGTGAAACAAAAAGCTAAGAAATAAAATACAGACAGGCTTGCACTGAAAATCACACACTTTGCCAATACAAGGAAACATAAGCATTTGGATATGTTATCTAAGTAATTCAACCTGGCTACTGAGCTTCGTTGAACCTCACAACCTAACAATATATCTAATATGTATAAATACCAATCACATACGCAATGTATTACCTTATTAATATATACCAATTTATAAAATCTCTGTTGCAACACTTATAGAGCTTTGCTGTAACGCTTGCTATGTAAGGTCAGTCAGCAGAAATATACTAATTGTGTAACAGTTGCCTCATTTGTCAAAAACAGATAAGCCTCTAAGCAAAATAATGTGACAGTCATGACAGACTTTGTTGAGAGATACATAATCAAGATTACCAAATTCTTTTGTTCTTGTTATCTCCCCTCTCCTGCCCCAGCCAGGCGCAAGGCAGAAGTTAACAAAGAGAAACCCACACCAGATGGTTTTTTTGCAGTTTAAGATATAAAGTTGTTTATTCAACTGTATAAAAGCAGGGAACATTTGCAAGGAAATTTGGAAGCCTCATCTATACAGTGGACGCACTGCATAGAGTTTCCCAATTGCCAGGAAGGGTTCTCCAAATCCTCGCTGCAACAGGGCTCCCCAGTGACTGCGCATTCGGATGATGGTAACATATTATTAGGGAAATTGGTGATGTATCTTTCTTAAACACTAACACTATCACTAACACTATCGCTTACTCTATCTAGTAATGATTAGGTGCATTACCTTATTTTATGCTTGCTATAGTAGTTTGCTTATTATTTCACTGCTTTACCTTATCTTCCTTTTTTCACTGTATTATTTTCCTCATTATTTTATCACTTTAAACATAAGTAAAAATAGGTTTACTTCTTTAATTTGGTGCCTGTGTCCTTTGTGTTAACCCTGTCAGTTGGCAAAACAGCCAGTCCAGTAAGGTGACTGCTCAATTCCAAAATGACACAAGTTTGACACACATAGAATCATAAAGTGGCTTTGGGTTGAAAGGGACCTTTATGATCATCTAGTTGCAAGCCCCCTGCCATGCATCCACAACTTCTCTGGGCAACCTGTTCCAGTGCCTCACCACCCTCACGGTAAAATATTTCTTCCTAATATCTAATCTAAATCTGCCCTCTTTCAGTTTAAAGCTACCACCCCTTGTCCTATCACAACCTGTTCTTGTAAATAGTCCTTCTCCAGCTTTCTTGCAGGCTACCTGTAAGTACTGGAAGGCTGCCATTAGGTCTCCCTAGAGCCTTCTCTTCTCCAGGCTGAACAACCCCAGCTCTCTCACCCTGTCCTCATAGGGGAGGTACTCCCCTCTGATCATCTTTGTGACCCTCTTCTGGACTCGCTCCAGCAGGTCCATGTCCTCCCCGTGCTGAGGACTCCAGAGCTGGATGCAGTACTCCAGGTGGGGTCTCATGAGAGCAGAGTAGAGGGGGAGAATCACCTCCCTTGACCTGCTGGTCACACTTCTTTTGATGCAGCCCAGGACACGGTTTGGCTTTCTGGGCTGCAAGCGCACACATTGCTGGGTCATGTTGAGCTTCTCATCAACCAACACCCCCAAGTCCTTCTCCTCAGAGTTGCTCTCAATCCATTCTCCTCCCAGTCTTTATTTGTGCTTGGGATTGCCTCAACTCATGTACAGGACCTTGCACTTGGCCTTGTTGAACTTCATGAGGTTTGCGCAGTCCCACTTCTCACACCTCTCAGGGCATCTCTGGATGGCATCCCTTCCCTACAACATGTTGACTGCACAACACAGCTTGGAGTCATCAGCAAACTTGCTGAGGGTGCACTCAATCCTACTGTTCATGTCTCTGACAAAGATACTAAATAATACCAATATCAACCACTGCGGAATGCCATTTGTCACCAGTCTCCTCTTGGACATTGACTGCAACTCTCCAGCGTCCCTCAATGTCTCTCCCAGAGCTCTGCAATCCTTCTTAATACTTCTCAGATTGGTCCTGGCTGTGTCTCTGGTACCCATGTGAAACAAGAGCAGTGGTTAATAGTGGACTGTAAGAGGCCTGGTAGTCTCTCAGTGACATCCCTGATACGAGGCCACGGTAAGCAGAACAGCTCTCTAGAGAGCGGATCAGGTCGGCAAATAGGTACCTCTGTACCGCTCAGAAGAGAGTTGCCTACTATCTCCCATTGCCTTTTCTTAGGTGCACTGGTTGTTACACAGGGAACAGATTGGGCTGCCTTACTCGGCTCTGCATCTCTGATGTGACGGGTCTCCCCTCTTCACAGTGAAGCAGTTCTGGAAGAGCACCACATGCTTTGGGGGAAATCTCTTCCTCCCACTGGTCCTTGCCACTGCAAGTTTCCATTCTTCTGCATTATTGGCCCCAATCCCTTCTGTGTGTGCTGGTTGTGGAGTTTTTGGCTGTCTGGCCACAGGTTGTGGGTCCACAGCAGACTGTGCTTGGATCCAGCTATGTAACTCCTTCTCAGCCTCCCTGATGCTACGCAGACTTCTCACTGCCTGCTGCGGCTCAGCCACCTGACGCAGGAGGTCCTCCACCTGGACACACTTTTTCCAGGCAGGTCCCCCACCTGTCCCTGCGCCGGAAGAGAAGACATAGACATCAACAGAAAAACAACTGAAGAAATCGAAGTCATAGAAGATTTAGGTTGTCCATGAGATTTACAGAGCAGACTTTCAAAAATCATCTGAAATTCATCTTAGATTATCATTTGATAATCAGATCCCATTACAGTGCTATAGGATGAGGTCAGATTTCCACAAGTCCCCAGAAGCTTTGTTAATGGAAGACTCGGGATGCTGAACTACTCGAAACCTGTCATTAACATTTTATTTTGTCTTTCCTGTGCTGAATGGTATTGAACTCAGAATCTAGACAATGCCAAGGGATTAAAAATAAAAGTCTGGAAGTACCTTCTAATGTAGGAGCAAACATACCATTTCCAAGAGTGCAGGTACATAGGAATCACGAAGCAGCTTTGTGTACAGGGTGTTAAAAAAGGGAAATACTCTATGAGCTACTTAAACGTTGTAGAGAAATTTAGCACTGAAAAGCTTTTGGCAAAAAAAGTACATAAAAGAGACACAAATTAAACAAGGTCTAGCCATAGTTATTTTAATAGTTTGGCACCTGAATGAATGAAAAATATCCCAAAGAGCATTCTAAATTCTTTAGTATTCAGACTACAACACCAGCTCTACTTGAGAAAATAATTTGTAATTTATATTTAAGAAAAAAAAATCCAGGTGTTTAACAGCCCTTGAAGAATGACAAGTACTGTAATTAAAAAACAAACTAATAAACCCAAAAAAATTTACTGTCCTGCCTCTTGATTTCCTGATTGCGTCTTAATTAGGAGCCTGGAAAATGTTTCTTCACTGAATTTTTTCAACTTTTGCATAGTAAAGAAAGCACCATATTTCTTATTGAAATTACAAACACAGAGAAACACTTTCTGACTCTACTCACAGAAAACCAGCTCTCCAATTCTCTGTAGTTGCTCCTTCATGCCAAGACAGAAGCAGAAAATATTCAACAACCTGAATGTCTAAAAATTTAAACAGCTTGATATAGGCACAGAGTACTTGGTGTGAAGCAGACAGAAGGTGTATCCAGAGAGCTTTTCCTGTGCACGAAAATACACTTAACTTCAACCTGTCTGGTCTCACACCCCTCTACCCATTCCTTCATTTCTGTGCCTGCACTTCATACAACTGCAGTTCAATATTGCCTCTTAAGTTAGGGATACATTTGCTGCATTAAGGGGTGTAAGAGAAACACTGCGGGGCTGAGAAAGTGCTTTACCGCAAAGCCTGTTCTCCTGGTGTCAGCCCTAACACTGTGCCTTACAGGCAACGGCTGGTGAAGCCACCACAAGATTCCACGTGTAGCTAATGACCTTCAACGCACCTGAGACCCATCTTCTTGTTCAGTACTTGGAGACCCACAGAACAGCATGCAGGTGCATGGAAATGTTTGTTAGGTGACTTAGCTTGTCATACCTTCATCAAAAGCTGCTTTTCTACAGTCTTCTATAGTATCTGGGATTATGCTTTCATAGAATATTCTCATGTCCTCAAAACCATGCCTGCCCTTTCAAGCATATCTGCACTCATATAAAACAACTCTGAACTGCATCAAATGCTCAGACACATGCGTTTGTAGTTGTAAAATTTCCAGTGGTGCTTTAAATTCTGACACATCCATTTATTGTCTAATTTTTAGGACAAATGCATATGTCTGGTTCAATGAGCCATGCTGCACTGCTAAACACTGGGCTGAAAACTGAAATTTACCATGAGGCAGACAGGTGAAACAAAAGAGCGCTAGAAAACTAGAAGGAAAAATAAGTTTGCCCGGCTGATTCAGTTTTTTAGTTCATGCAAGACGGGTTTTTACACCAAACTTCACCAGCTCAGTGAAGTATTTTTGCTCTGCAGGCTGGCTGTTCCCAGAGCAGTGAGGCACATTCAGAGTTAATCTGCAGAGTTCAAGGGCATAAGGACCCCACAGTTACCGCTACACTGTAATGAACAAAATAAAAAACAAGTCAAAATACATGTACCCACCTGGCACAATGGGAAAGCAGGAAGCCCAGCCACAAAAAAAAAAAAAAAAAAAAAAAAAAAAAAAAAAAAAAGCAAAGAAAAATTGAGAATTCGTAAGCAGAGATCAAAGATGTGAAAGTTTAACTGACTCCAGGGTTGAGAATGGAAATTAATATTAAAAATTCATATTCAGGCCCGGAAACTATTGACTAAGCACAAAGCACTAGCAGCCTGTGAACAAAGAGAAGGCTTCTTGTTTTCAAAAGCAGAGCACAGAGCATTTAGGAAGCACGGTTTCCTCCGGTCACTCATGAAGCCTTACCAAAAGGACAGTGTCTTCATTTTGGTTTTCTCTTCACCACAGTGAAATTAAAAAAGCCGTAAAATTAGACATGGAAAAGGCTGTAATTTCTAGAACAGTAAAAGATTTAATACAAATGAGAATGTTTTGTCATTTCAGGCTGTATCTAAAGCAGCAGTGTTTGGATCCATATTAAGTTTAGATGAGGCTTTAAAGGTCAAAAGTTGCTGCATTATCAGCTGATCTTGCAAAGACCTTTGCAGGGAGGGAAACCATCTTGCAACTGCAACTTTCTGTCTTTTGCCAAGGCGAGGCATTTTCAGACAGGATCCAATTCTTCAAGCTGCTGTTCTAAAATTTTGTATTCAATTAGTAGAATCTCTTGTTCATGCTTTTCCTGCCAAAATACATGAGAAAACCCTAGGAAATCTGCCACCTATGTGAAATGTCAAAATACCTTTCCAAAGTCTCTGACTCAATTCCTACAGCCCATTAACTCCCATTATGTTTAGGATGACAACCAGCAATGAAGACTTTGAAACTTTTGCCCTTCAGCTGTATCTGAACCAGAAGGGGGGAAAAAAAGATTCCTCCCACCTTTACACCCCGTACACAAAGAAACACACATGAACAACAAGGAAATCACACATATATCAACCTCCTACTTTTTTTAAGCATTCAAAACAGAGCTAGAAGAGCCCCCAAACACCCTCTAGAATTAGTGACGTGGATCGACTAAGGGAACTTTAGATATTAAAGGAAACTGAATTTTAAACAGATTCACAATAGCATATAGGCTAAAAACTTGACTTAAAGCATTACAAATATTTGAGATCAACAAGAAGAAACAATATATCATAGGACACCTCTATATCCAATCACAAAACAGCCTGAACTTAAAATTCAAACATTTTCTTTAATTTAGTTGCTCACTTGTCACTTGGTAAATATTGGACAATAAGCAAAATAAGCTCACACATTTGAGACACCTGAAATAGAGTATTTTGTGAATAAATTATTTATACATACATAGAAACAAAACCACAACTCACCTCTCTTCCCCTGATCTGAATTTCAGCTTTGGGTCTGTTCAGCCATGTACCAAAATGTGTTTGATTATACACAGGGCAAATGAAGTGAGGAAGAAAAGGCTGCTGGCCACAGAGGGAACTTATTTGAACACTTCATATTGACAAATTGTGGCCAACTATTTTTAGAATATCATCAACGATGATAACATTTTGAGACAGTTCCTGATGATTTTCATATGTGCAAGAGGATTTAAAGCATGTATTTTAGCATCCCCAACTAAGCAGCCTTCAACAAGAGGATTCACTGTATATTTGCTTTAACAACAGTGAGGAATGAGGCTTTTTGTTGGTTTTTTTAGCTCTTTTGGTCTCTCTGTGTTACCGCAATGCTATACAGTCTGTCTCTCCAGAGTTAGGACGGTTCTGTTAAAATCACTTCCACACACTCACACGAGCTTGCACTGATCAATCCACTATGCATATCATTCCTATGGCATGAGGCTAGCAGAAATTAAAACAACATTTTGTGGAGACAATGAGATATTAGAGCAGAGTCAGCAACAGATATCTCTGCTGCTGCTTTTCACCGAGATCCGTTTACCCAGCCACATGTGACTGACAGAACAGAAACACTCAAAATCAATGATGGCAAACCACTGGCGTGTCTAACTCTGGTGCTGAAAGAGATTTGGGCTGGCACCAATGAAACTGAATCATACTGCCAAATTTCAAAAGGCATGAGGCTCTGTTGCTGCTACTGACACATTCTTCTTTGAGGGGAAAAGAGAGAGTACTACTTTGAACTATAAAAACCTCCATCTATTCAACTCCTCACCCCTTGCTAATCTGTGGAGATCTTTCATTGCCAGCTCTGTGGGGCAAGCAGTCCGTTTCACTGGCTGCTGCTGTACAGCACTTAGCACAGCTAATTCTCATCCAGCACTAGGGCCGTTGGAAAATGTCATTAACCACTGAAGAACAGAGAACAAGGAATAAATTGCTCATTTTCTTGCATTACCCAAACTCCGTGGCATAAAATACGTTTTGCCAACATAATTCAAACATCTCCCTGCCTTACAGATTCATACCAACATCACACTAAATATTTCTCTAGCAGAATCTCTGTTAAAACTCTCAACAGCTGAGGGGTATGCAGATGACTAGCAATTACCTAAATTACACAATTTTCAAGTCAGTACTCTACAGGACATATCTCTCCTTTAAGGATGACACCAAGGAAACAATCCCCAGTTCCCTGCACCAGCTGCTCCAGTCCAATCTCTCTTTACGCAAGCATAAACTGACATGACCAGAGCCTGATTCTGCAATGCGCTCTCTGCACTCAGATACATTCTCAAGTGCTGTTCTATCCCTGATTTTCATTCCTCCTGAAGGTTTTTAGGTTTTTAAAATGGAAAATATAACCTTGCTAGGATATGACACCCAGAGAAGACTCACCAACTCAAATTCAACAGCAAAATTCCCAATTTAAAAGCAATTCTGACCTCAGTATCAAGACTCCTGCATCACAGAATGCATCTGGTTCCTTCACCGTAACAGCTCTGGTTCAGCTGAATTATTCATTATAATATTGCTGCTCCACTAGCAAAGAAACCACACTACATTTTGAACAAGTGGTGCAAGACCACTGTACCTTTTGACAGAATTAATGGCTTTAGGTACTAACAAAGAAAGAACATGAAAATTCACTTAATGTGAAACCACAATGTATTCCAGGTGAATTAGAATAACTAAGAAATTTGAGCACAGCTCCTTGCTAAACTCAGTTTGATGTGGTTTTGTAATCCTAAACATGTTATTGCAGTGTTAATAACAGATCACTGGGCTTGTTTTAAAGATATACCAGGTGAGCAGTTTGCTGACGCATTCTGTGAAGCCTATGTGTGCAGCACAAAGTTTCATGAAAGTAATGTGCCACAGCTCGACCCCCTGTCTGGAGACGGTATACACTATCAAAAGTTTTCAAACCCACCCAGCTACAGCTGCATTGCTGTTTCTAACAAAAATAATTCTTAAAAATAATTTTAAAATAATAAAGAGGAAGTGTAACGGGAAGTATAACACAAGCACAAATGCTTTTTGGAAAGACATCGCACTTGTTCAGAACTGCCAGCCGTTCTCCCCCTGCTCAGGTTTTTCACTGTTAACCCCAGTGATTTACCACATAGAAAAGGTTCTCCTAAACACTAATCCCTTGAGATGAAATCCATCATGAGCACTGCTGAGGCAGGAAGTCACACCTCACATTAGTACAGCTGGGAACACTGTTATCAACACCTTGGGCAGGTGTCTCCAGTGACAACACAGATTCAGGACAATCTGACCCCCGCCCTAGGACACAGGAAAACTGAGGACTTCTTTAAAAAAAATAAAAAAATAAAAAAAATAAAAAAACACACAAACCCAAAACCAAACAAACAAACAAAAAAAAAACCCCCACCAAAAAAACCCAAAACAGAATATAGGGCAAGAATCTCAATTCCAGCTTTCCTACAACACCAGAGGCCTCCTTGTTGTCCCCTACCACGCCCTTGCTCACTTCAGTACTACTCTTTCCTCTCCTGAAATTGTCACTAATGCTTTCCAAAGCTCCTTCCCTGTTTTCATAGACAGAAGGAACATAGTTTGCACGCAGTGACTGCAGGTAGATTCAAGCTAAGCGTTGATCCTCGCTGTGATAATCACAAGGATATAAATGGACAATGGAGCTTTAATCCCTAACTACCATGAGCACTCTGACATTCAGCCTTTTCTTGTTTCTCTGGTTGCTTTTAGCCCTTGTTGATGACCTTGGTTTTCACCAATATACTTCAGTAATAAGATGTATTCCTCAACTGTATTCTTGCTAACTAGCTTGTAAATCACTGCAGCTCACTAGTTAAATTGAAGGACAAAATACTGATTTCCTACCTTGATCAGTTCTTTGAACTTGGGATCTTCTTTTGAGTTAGGATCAATCATAGTGCGTTCCTCATTCTCCTCTGTCCAAGTAAAATGGGAAATTTTAGTTAGATCCACTTCAGATGTACACTGCTGAAATACTGCAACAATTCCTAATCATGAAGTGGCCTGTCAGCTGATCAAGAAATGACAGTGCCTCATCATCATCTTAGCAAGGGACTAACTGATGATCAAAGTGTCAGGCATTCTTAGAGACTCACAGAAAGACAACACAGCCTTAACTTCCCTAAAATCAGATTGCTTCCACCGACCTTCCCCAACTAAGACCCTGTAGAAGATCACTGTCCTCTATATCCTGTGGGGCATTAACCCCCCAAAAAGTGCAGTCAGCTACTTCTCTCCCTTTCCTCAATTTGTATTTAATTTCTATTTGAAAACACCTGTCTCAAATGATACCATCTTGAAGAGTACAGCAAGCTAATTGCACTATACTAAATGCAACTGCTGAGATGGGGTGACAGTTTGTGCCTCCACCCTCTGGTTCCCTGAAACTTGGTCATGCATGTGGCTCTGAGTGCCTGAACTCCTTAACCTCTGGTTAAGCTGGAGAAGTAAATTACTCCAATTTACGTCAATTGTACTTCTGCATGGGGGAAGAACATAAAATAGATTTCTCAGACGTACAGTCTCCTATGTCTGCTGCTGCTGTGGGCTGAAGAGATGTGAGAAATGCTCTCCAACAGCCAGCAGGACAACCACAAGAGGCATGAATGTAAAGATTAATTTTTAAAATGCATGATTTGATACAGAAATGTTGGTAGCAGAGTCAACTTGAGCTCAGTAAGGCCAACAACCAAACAACCTTTGACAGAACTATCTTCACAACAGCACATTTGGACACGCACACCACGTGCATGTTTATATGTTAGTGTAGATAAGGACACCAGTATTTGGGAAGCAGCTGGAGCAAGTCTCATATTTTAAATTCTGGTGATTGCTTTCAAGTAGCGGACCTCTCCCTGCATCCTTAACTTTAGCTCTTTCAGTAGTGAAGCAGTAGCTGTGATATAGGTTAGATCTATTTCTTGAAGTGGAGAGCAAACCCTGGCTACTACACAACAGGAACACAAGGATGGGTGACAGTGTCACAGCTACATGAGAGGATCCACATCTCTTCAGCTAAAATAATTATTTATAGACTCCATTGATTTATCTTTATCTGAGTCTAGACATGTCATACAGAGTCCTATTGATCTCCCAATTCCTTCCAGCATGACAACAAAGGAGGGGTTTTGGTATGACCACTGGTCAGGCCATTGCCACATTGCACAGGGGAATCCTTTCCAACAATGACCAACCTACAATGACTTCCTATTGCAGTGCTAGACTTCACTGCTGTCAGATGGGAAACACGACACTCGTACACCCTAGTCACAAGACAGACTATACCATCTAGCTGGGTTACCTTAGACTTCAACCAGACATTTGGGTTCAGTATTTTCCAGGGCCCCCAGTCTTTATTAAAAAAAAATAAGACTTTGCTATCTGAATGTACTTGACAAATTTCTAAAAACCTACGAAAAAACACTAATTCGTTTGCTGTTTTTTTCCCCCCTGTTCCTTTACTTCCTCATTACTCCCTGGGATGAGTCAGGCAGTCTAGTCATAAGGAAATGACACCCAATACACACCAAAAATACTGCTAACTGAAACCCTGAACAAGGTTTGACCCGTAATGGTATACAATTCACTACAAAACTTTGCTTAAGGTTCACCAGTGGTCATGCATCTGCATGACAGGCATTCAGGAGAGGTCCTGCATCTTCTGAAGTCATACACACCTTTAGTGGTACCCAGAAGAAATCACTGAAGACACTCCTGACCCATACATATACACAGAGCAATCAACATTTTGCCTACATCTAAGAAGAACAGCACTTTGCATTTCCAACTACTCTTCTAATCAGAAAATCTAAATTACTAACATTTTCTTGTTTTTAATTCCCTGTTTTATTATCTTTCTCCACTACATTGTCTTGTTTTTAATTCCCTGTTTTATTATCTGTCTCCATGACAGCTTGCTTCAGCTAATGCCATATATTAACAAACATACGGCCAGGAAAGAAAAAAAGTGTTTTTTTCCAGCAAGTTGTAAACACTTTTTGCTATTAAATTATGCTGTTGCTCTTGTAGGGACTTGAGGAGGGCAGGGAACAGAGAGAACAGGATTTTCACTTTTTACCTTCTTTCTATAAAGCGTTCCTAGTTTTACATATTTCTATCCTAATCTAATTTAATTACTATTTTCAGCAGCCTAAATGCTCATCTGTTCATTCAGTATCAGGTCCCATTTTGCTGTACTGCCTTGCAAAGTGGCAGCAGTAACCCAAGGAGGAACATGGCATCCACTAGTTAACAACAGTGTAGGATGTATGTTAAGGTGAGCCAGTCTAAGGGTTCCACTGCAGCCTCAACACGCACTTCTGCTACAGACTTCCTGTGGGTTGGTCCTTTTGCACTTCAGCTCCCCATCTATATGCACAGAGAGAGAAGATACCCTTACCAAAGAAGGGTGTCCGTGAGGACAAATAAAGACTGAGATCCACTTGGCCACAGGGTTAATGGAACTAAAGTAACTCTTACAGCAGACAGATTCAGCACTATTTTCCATCTTATTCTTTGTAAATCTCAACTTTCTATTTGCTTTCAGGGTGACCACAGAAGAACCCAAGTTCTCTGCCAAATCATTGAACAAGTCAAATTTTGCACAAACTACCCGGTTTATGTGTATCTGCATAGCTGGCACTGCTCTTTAAATTCCATTTTAGCCCTTCTAATTTCTAGTCTACCTGTGACATGCAACAGTTCTCAATTCTCATGCCCAATTCCCTCAGTTTCAACTGAGCAATCTACATTCAACCATAAAGCTATGGATATGGGGGTCTCAGTGGCCACCTTCATTAATAATTGCTTAGTTGAGGACTGAATACTTTACCTAACAGCGTGTCTTCTGGATGGATGTCCACTGCACTTGGGTTCATTGGTGCATTGATCGCATTTTTACCTTCTTCTTGGAGGTCACTCACTGAAGAGAGGGGAAAAACAGAAAGAAAGACTGTAATAAATGCAAATTTTTCACATATGTAGGGGGCATTCATAATAAGAGAAAACATCTGGTAGATCCATTTCAAAATGTTTATGGAATTAAGAACTGCAGCCACAGTGGAAAATAAAATCAAAGTAACTGAGCCACCACATTACTGGTTGAAAATATTTTGCAAGAAACCCAATTCTATGGTAAGAGCAACCTCAGAGTGCTTGTTTCTCCAGAAAGAAGGGGTGCGAGCTCTGTCTTCAGGACAGCCCAGATCTAAAGCAGACAGCAAACACCTTTTCTGATAGCACACCACCACTCATCGCCACCTTTTCCAGCTGCAGAACACCAGGAACTGCAGCTTGGTGCTGGCCTTATTTAAAGCCTCAGAGAATCCCAGGGAGACCTACCAAATAAAGACGAAAATGTATTTAATTCTAGCATTGCCACTGTCTAAAAACAGATGTCACACAATCTGGTGAACACAAATACAGAATTTGTGATTTAAAGCTCTTACCCCAAACCTACAGCTCTCATTTTGGAAAAGCCAGTAAAGTACCTTCCATCAACATAATCGATATTAAACTCCTTTCCTATGTCCTGCCACATGGAGAAACTAAACTTGAGAAAAAGTACTGAATAATTGTTTAATATCTTCACAGAGCTTTACACAAAGGAAAGTACTAGCAACGCTGTAACAATTTTACACTCTCCAACGTACATTTCCCCCTAACCCAAAATAATGATTATTTATTATAAGCCAAGCCATTGAAGTACATACATTTGAAATAGGGGATACGAAAACACTGTTATAACCCCATCCATTCAGTGACAGTTCTGTGTTAGCATAGGCTAAGATCATCTGTGGCAGCATTTGTGGTATCTCAGTCTCCCTGGGAGAGGTCCTAGTCCCATACTCTTTTAGGGGGAAGGCAAGGATTTCTAAATAAATAAGGTCTCCAAGACAAACTTCTCTGGGGAGAGAATGGGAGGAACAGTTAACTAACAGTCACAGCATCCCAACAAGCACTTCCTTCAAGAATAGTCATATTCCCCTTTCCAGATGGAAAATCAAACCACAGGCTAATCATTTGCATGCAGTCTGCAAAGGTTACAAAATCCTATATCAGTACTTGCTTTTTTCCTGCTTGTGATAGAAGGGGAAAACACAGTGATCCTGCTGCCCCAGAGGAGGAGAGGGAAGAACAGCACACTACAATCCCCACTCCTTCTCTCATGGATACTTGAAAAGAAGGTGCTTAAAACAAGTTACTACATTTCTTAATTGCAGTTCCAAGATGTTAGCTAATTCTGGTTCACACATTGACCATGACTGAAAACCTCAATTATTAAATTATCTTCTTATGTTCTGTAAGCAACAAACACCAGTCCCATATTTTTGAGACCTTATGGCTTATGAACCATGTTAGAATAGCTGGTTAGAGCTAACACAGCACAAAGCCTGCGGGGAAAGGGGTCTGCCTGCACTAAGCACAGCTTGCTTTCTGCATTGTGTACCCTCTGCAAAGGGAAGGGAACAGAATAACATTCTCAACTGCAAACAGAATACAATGTCTGCAGGCTGAGATTTAACCTGCTGAATAAATGTAATTATTAAAGAAACTCTTAATTATCACTCTTTTGCATTCATTCTCATTTTTTCTAAATGTCTCCAAACAAAAGCCAGAGAGCTAAGAGGCCTCCTGCAACAGACCAAAACAGCTCTCACAGCATGCCCAACCCAGCCTTGTCTGCACTATGCCCAGCCAGAGCTTTCTCACCCGAGCAGGTCCTACCCTGTGACGCCAATAGGAATACAGTCACGATAGGGCACAAGAAAAATCATGTGGAAACTGGACATTCCAGGTGAAGATTTTTCAAACCCTGCTAGGACTATCAATGCCCAAATTCCACTTAAACCACACTGTCTGAAAGTATCAGCTTTCTTTTGAGATGTAACTCTCTTCATTATTACAGCATTGTGGTCATTCTGTGAATGCCAAGCAGTCAACAAGGTCAGGGCACTGCTGTTCCTGACGCCCTGCGAATGCATAAGAGTGCTGTTAAGTTCCTCAGGGCAGCGAATCCATGGTACTGCCTTCAAAGTGGATGCTATATAAACAAACTGCTGCACAGATTTCAAGTCAGAATACTTTGAAATGCAGCTAAACTGGTTTTATTCCTAAAAGTTCAATTAGATGACATACTTGTTCATTTTTTTAAAATATAAAAATGGTCACACTTTCCCTAACACCAATATGTTGTTTCTGAGCAATTTACTGAACAGAAAGAAAATGTTAACATGGATTTGTGTACTAAGCCCCCTCCCTCACAAGATGAAGAGCCACATAAAACCCTTACACTTGCCTTCAGATCCCAAGTGGCTGGGCCAGATCCCGCACGACCAAACCATCCTCGCCTATGGCTACCAGCAAAGCACGGCCACACCAGCAGAAAGCCTCCCCAAGCCTGCTGCCCAGGCAGAGCCCTGCTTACAGAGACCCCATACACCAGCTCCTAGGCAGACAGCTTAGGAAGAGATTCTTGCTACAAACATCATCTTTCCTACCTCCTTTTTTGCGCCTTTTGCACAGGAGCCCTGCCATCCTGGCCCCAGCAGCACACGCAGGTCGCAGAGGAACTGCGTCGGCTGTCTGAACGCTGAAGGAGCGGCAGCAACTGGATAAGGGGACTGCCACCTCGGGACTGCCAAACCTACGTTAATTTGGGCACGGTGACACAGGGGGAGGCACTAAGATAGCCTCCCAGCTGCTAGGTGGGGGTGGGGGCCAGGAGAAAGGACACAGCACTTGGCCAGGGACTTCCAGCCAGGAATCCCTCCCTATCCTAGCTGCTTCTGCAGATAGGCAAGTGCCTCCCTTGGTCTCCTGCTGGCTGCCTAAGAGCAGGCACCTCAAAGATGCCTGTTTTCTCTGCAAGGAGCTTCCTGAGAAAGCCATCTCCACCCTCTGGCCAAAGTACAGTCGGGATTCCCACCGTGACAGCCTGCCCCAGGAACACACAAGTTCACAGAGCAACAGCCAGCATGCAAAGAAGCAAATGCGCTCAAGAACATAAATTTGCCAGGGTACTCCCAACCCCTGCTGCACTCCAGAACCCTTTCATGCTGTGTTTGAACAAATGCTGAGGACTTTTTCCCTGCTTGCTGCCCCCAGTATTCACTTAGCACTCCTGAGCAAAGAAACAGAAGCAGGAAAAGGAAACTGAGCCACAACACTGGCGGGGGGGGGGGGAGGAAAAAAAAAAAAAAAACCCCCAAACAACAAAGGGGAGACAATTAAAAAAACCTGGGGGGGGGGGGCGTAAGAAAAAAAAAAAAGAACCCACAAACAAGCAAGTGGAGACAGTTAAAAATAATAGTCAGGATGGAGCAACAGGTACATTTCTGAGACGAACCTGATAGGGGTTTTAATGCAAATTTACAACAAAGAAAGGCTTTCAGCCCATGCTCTCACAAACGCAAAGGTACTGTAAAAGATTATGGGTTAACTGATTGGCAAATGCCAACCTCCTCGACTTTGTTATCAGCAACAGTGGCTTTGCTGTAAGATTTATACCAGATCCTTATATCAACCAAGCCATCCATGCAAGAGGACATTTTGCTGGTAGAGCAGAGCTGTGCTTGCACAACAGGCTATAGTCAGGGTAAGTCCCACACAAGCTATTACTGCTCCTTGCTTGCTCTCCACCTGCCCGTTCACAGGTCCCCTTCTTTCCCCCTTCCCTTCCCCACAGGAAACATCTTCCCCTGTTGTGTTGGCATAATTCTTTGTTCTCTAAATGAGATCTGTGTAAAACATCTTTCTCTAAAGCCTGATCATTTCATTCCATAGATCGGTCGGAGGAAACCTGCAGCAGGGGAAGACATGAAAGGGTAGGAAATTGAGGACAGGCTGCAGTAGCATCACTTAGTCCAGGCTGGTCCCCAGCAGAACCTTTCCTGTATTGGTTGCCCCGGGCCGGTTTGTTTGCTCCCATCAGCACGCCACACCAGGGCAGAGGTCTCCCTCAGATGTGCCATCAGAACTCGTACAAGCAGCCCCAGCATCCAGGGAATGCTCTCCTGCCCATGAAAAGAGTTTGCCCTCACCTTGACCAACAATGCAGACTCTGCTAAATGGTTACAGCCTTAACACTAAACTTGCCAAATGGTCTAAATGACTCAGCTGTGAACTTATACAGGACAAGCCAGGTGTAACTACAGGCACAGAAAGATGATGCCTTGGAAAGGTATCTGGCAGAATTAGCCACAATTTCTCCCAGATGCCTGCTATAGCCTCCCTCCCTTCTGGCTGGAGATCTCCTCTCTGGGCAGAACCTCAATTAACAGGCAGCACTAGTCCTCCGAACCACTTCAGCCAGCACTAGCAAAACCCAAACGTAACAAGGGACAGGCAAGTAGCCAAGGCATTCAGCAAAAACCCCGTGTATCTCCCCAAAACAGAACTTTAAATTCATGAGTAAAAAGTCACTTGTCTACCAGTCCCCAGGAAAGCAGCAAAGGTTCCTGGCAGCCCTCTGATGTTTTAACAATCTCCTGGCAGTGTCAGCAGTCAACATGATTTAGTCACATTGGAAGCTGTGCTGGCCTTTCAAACAAATTAATATAATGAGCAGATCGCATACACACATGCTATACAGCACTACATCTGTACGCCAGGCAGGCTGTCTTGGTGCACGGGATTACACGCAAACTGCACAGAACAGGAGCAACTAGCTGCAGAAAGTTGGAAGCGCCACCAGAGCTGTCAAGGATTTCTCACAAGTCAGAAAATGGCTTTTAAAGTCAGAAGGACTGCTATGAAAAGAAGTCCACGCTTTCTCTTTTTTATCAGAAAGAGCAAGCTGATGTCAACAATTTGAACCTTTCTACCGTCACTCTTAATAATTTTAGTGTGCTTTTAAAAGATATCAACAACAGCACAGTTCACCCTTAAGTTTTTACCATGCACTGCCTTCTTGTTATTAAAAAATTGACCGCAAGCCTCTGCCTCTTACAAAAACAGATGGTAAATGCTACTTAATTTTAGCTCTAGTTATTTCTGACTGCGAAGCTGAATCCCACCCCGCAGAAAGCAGCAGCTGTCGTGACGCTAATCACGGGTTTCTGGATACGGTGCGTTCCTTCGCATTCAACCAGAGCCGAGCTGGCTCTGCAGCACTGCCTGACCACAAATTCTACACAATGTACTTTCATCTCGTGATTAAACTCTAACTGTGGAAGCTATGAGACTGGTTTGTTACCCTTGGCTCCATTACAGACGATTTGTTCAAGTAACTGTCATCCTCTTCGGTTGGAGCAGCACACAGAAGGGAAACGTGGAATGACCACGTTAACACGAACTGCACGGGAAGCTCTCTTCCTGCCCCGGCCATCTACGGCTTCTCAAGTTTCCTTGCTCTTCCTAGAGACAAAACCACAACCAGCAGTTTTTCAGACAGTGACTCACCTGCCTGCAACTCATATTCTACAAGTTCAGATAATAACACGTCAAATAGAAAGTCCGTATTCAAGACTATTCCTACCCCATTCAGACCAGTGCCATGACCCTCATTCACTCACACCTCAGGTGAGACGTGGCCATGAGAAAAATCCCCCTGACAAAGCAGCCAACCCTTGCATAAAATATTAAGTATCTGCTGGAGGTCCCACTTCTCACATGAGGTGTCAGACCAGAAGGCAACAGGTCCTTGAGGGGTAAAGGCCCTGTACTATCTATCAGTCTCCCCTGTTTGCCTATCACAGACCAACACACACAGAATTTCCACCTGACACCTAAAACTCTTTCATCAAAACTGCAAGTCTTCTAGGAACATTTAAAAAAATAAGTTTTACAAAAACTGGCATTTTCCAAGAAAAACTGTTGTACTGAAAGATTTCAAACAAGCCCCAAACGTAGTGCATCCTGATACACTAAGACTCAGTCTCTTTTCCAGAGACAAACCACACACACAACTCACCAGTCTGTTGCTGCAGTACTCTAATTGCTTAACATTTACAAAAGGGCTCTGAGATCTTTTGATAGAGACTGCATGAGAAAGACAAAGCCTCCATTAATTATAACAGAGAATTAATAATCACAGGCAGATCAAAGGCAAAGACTTCATCTAATCCACATAAAGGCACTGTATCAAGGGACTGCATTCAGAGCAGAACTGTGGTAATAAAGGAAATTATTTATATGCCTCAGTAGGCAGACGAGGCACTCACAAGAGCCAGGCTCTGTCACGTAAAGAAATTGAAAGATCTAAAAAAATGTAAGAGTAAAGCTAAAGACAACTTTTCAGAAAGGGCTGTAATAATCCTTTTGTTTAGTTGCAAAGAGCAGGCTGCGCTTGCTTGTATGATGGACATGTTAAACTTACACGGATGAGTGGCCTATTCTGTGACTGCCAGAACAAAGATCTCGCCTTTTACTTTTGACAGGGGTAAAATATGTATCTAGCATGGTAGCATCATATCCAATACTTGAACCAGTGAGAAATGCTTATGAGAAGCTGGGGGTTAGTTTTGGTTTTGTTTGGTTTGGCTTGGTTTGTTTATGAGGGTGAAATACTGCTTTCAGGCTTTTTTCCCATGAAAATTCTTATCTGTCTATTAAGTTTTTTTTTTTTTTAAATTTTGGTGAAAAAAGAATTTGTGTTTTTTGGTGGATGACACTTGTGTTGAGATAGGCAATATTAATACGGCCACAGCTGCCCTGGCCAAGCCCTGCACGGGTACCAGCCCTCCTGAAAAGAGGAAAGGTGCGCTGAGGCAGAACGGGAACAGGCAGGGAAGCAGCAGCTCGGTAGTCAGGAGCACTGAACAGACCACAGCAGCCGCAAGTGGCTTCCAACACGACCAGCGCTGGCAACTGAACACCAAATCAAAAAAAATGAGACTCTGTAATTACTAAGCGAACAGATCTTTAGCCAGTTACGTGGCCCACTTCGGTTCAGCTGAACCCTATGAAATTAAGTTGCTGTGTGCTGAACTGAGCATGTATATTCCCCCCTCTGGTACTAATCTGGCTCTGATAACAACTGACAAAGCTGGAGCTGACCCGTAGCTGCCAGTTAAAAGGGGACAAAAGCCCACAGTACCAACACAGAGCCATCCTATTTAACATTCGGGTCTTCTTTCCAGCAGTCATACTGATCCCATTCAAGCCTCAGAGCTACCAAAGCACCCAGCCAGAATTCATCCCAGCACTTGGTTCCCGGACTGTTTTAGTCCCTTTCTGCTTAGCTCATGCAGCAGGTCTAACACCCACTTAGTAAATATTTAAATAGGAATCCTTCAAAATAGGTTCTGCAAGGCAGAAAGCAAGATGCAGACTTTGACAGAAGCTTAGAGAGCTACAGAAATAAAACTAAAAGTTAAACTTAGGATTCATAATTTTGCTGTTTTTCATTTCTTTCTTTAACTATTGTCTTACGACATTGGTAAGTAGCTGTCTTTATCAGGCATCAGGCAAGCATCCACGCTGTCAGCAAAGGGGCACTCCAGACTTTGCCTCGAGCCCCAGCTGCCACTCACCACTTCCCTTTTGCTGGCACTCGTGGTTGCAGAAGCCACATTATGGCATAGAGTAGGGACACAGTGTGCCTGAAAACTAACCAGATAAGAAAGGAAAAAAACATAAAGCTAATTTTCATTGTGTAGACACACAAACACTAATTCTGGGGGGAAAGGAAAAAAAAAAAAGAAAAAAAAGCCAAAAAACCCAACGAGTGTCGACAAGAATGGTGTTCTAAAGTATTTATAAAGTTACACCTACAAAAGTGAGGTTTTCAAGTACAGAAAAAGCCACCCAGTAGGATCCTGAGCAGACATACTGACCTACTGACACAGTCAGCTCTTCTTCAATCTCCTTTCCCTGACCTTACAATGGCAACCTCACAGCTTTGAAAATGGCACATTTTTAAAATCACATTTCCTCATGCCTGAGAGGTGTAAGTATATTTTTAAGCAGCTCCCAGCAAACAGTTCTGACATTGCCATCCTCCCTGTCTGAAATGGAACAACAGTCCATGCAGATGAGGAAGGAGAGGTCAACGAGCTGTATTCCTTACCCTTAATGTGCTGCAGTATTCTCAGGACACACCCTGGCTGTTATAGCTCAGTGTCGCTCAGACCCTCTGCACGCTCTGAAGTCTGGAACCAGCACCTGGCTGGGAGCTGGACCCCGCAACTTAACATTGTATAACCATTTATTTCACAGACAAGAGATTTTTCTCCCCCGTTTCCTGACCCTTGCACTAGTTTTTGCCCTGACTTGTTAATAAATGGGAAAATGTTTCAGGCAGAGAGTCCTAGGACCTCATGTGTTTACTTTATTTCTAAGGCAAAAAAAAACCCAATCTCTAAAGCATCTACCCCTTACCCAGCTCTCCTAAGCACTAACATAATGCACACCGAAACTATACAGCTTCTACACTCCAGGACATAAAGTGGGCATACCTTTGGCACCCACGTTGTCCGAACTTGTAAACAGATGGCTTCAATCCCAGAGTTTTTTGACAGAGAAAAGCCAGCTTGCGGCCTCAAACATCATAGAATCACAGAATCATAGAATGGTTTGGTTTGGAAGGGACCTTAAAGATAATCTAGTTCTAACGCCCCTGCCATGGGCAGGGACACCCTCCACTAGCCCAGGTTGCTCAAAGCCTCATCCAGCCTGGCCTTGAACACCTCCAGGGATGAGGCATCCACAACTTCCCTGGGCAACCTGCTCCAGTGCCTCACCACACTCAGAATAAAAAAATTCTTCCTAACATCTAATCTAAATCTACCCTCTCTCAGCTTAAAACCATTACCCCTTGTCCTATCGCTACACTCCCTGATAAAGAGTGCCTCCCCATCTCTCCTGTAGGCCCCCTCTAAGGACTGCAAGGTTGCTCTAAGGTCTCCCTGGAGCCTTCTCTTCTGTAGGCTGAACAACCCCAACTCTCTCAGCCTGTCCTCATCCACAGGCAATAACTGCAGCTTGAAAGGACCCTAAAAGCAAGTAGGCAAAGCTATACTCCTCCCTCTGCACACAAATTGGAAACAGGGAAAACGTCATTCCTCAGCCTCTTTCAGTTACAATGCCATCACAACATATGAAAAGACATTTCTTCCCACGAAGCAATGGTAGAAGATTATGTTCTCCCAAGCATACTGCATGAGCACCAGGACAACCTCCACCTGATATAAGGGTATGGAGTCAAATCCGCCTGATGAGAACAGGAGGAAAGAAAAAGTCTCATAAGAAGAGGAAAGGACTGAAAGAGACTTCTGGCCTGTATCCACCCCCAGTAGAAAATCTGCAAAGCATTTAAATTTCCTGGCATTAATTCTCCAGGAACTACTGTATTCTACTTATAGCGCTTAGTACTCTTCAAGGCTTCTTGTGTACTCCTGCAACCAAAGCTGATGGGCACAAGCAGGGAGGGGATAGCATGTTCACGGTCTAGGAACTCAGTCAGAGAACCCAGTGAAGCAGGTTAATTTCCACAAGATGCCAAGCACTGAGAAAACTCCTTTAACCAAAAGCAGCTCTGGAAACCAGAATCAGATCAGTACTTAAGGTATCCATGTTTGATGGGGCTGGCCAAAGCAAATCACCATGGGAGAGACAGCAGAAACTGTCAGAAGTAGAGCTAAGAGCATTACTCTGGAGTAGAGATACCTAGTCCATTAATTCAGTTCTTGTCTTCTCCATCATGAAGAAATCAGGGAGAAAAAAGCACTTCAGTTTACTGCCTCCTACAAGTACTATATTTCTGATCCCATGTACAAATCTAACTGTGCAAATTTTACCAAGCAGAACACTCGCCATCAAAGAAGCCACTACTGCAGCTTATGGTAATGTGTTTTACAACTGAGCTGGTTTCCATCCTTCCACAGACTTCTTTCCATTTCCTTCTCATCGTTTGACACTTCATTTGTAGGTACCCGAATTAAACCCCCTCAGTCAATTAACAACCCAACCTGCTTCAGCTTACTGCCTTCCCCATATCCTTCGCCCCCTCTTTCCAAAGGCATGAAAAGGTTAACAACCACCACCACCAAAAGACATCTACTGTGCAAACAGGAAAGCATTTGATGTTGCTTGTTCTTCTGAATATGTCAAGAGAAGTACAGAGTAACCGACTCACTTCTGAAGGCAATGATGGCAGGTGACCAAAAGAAGTAACAGAAAGGCACTGTCTTCTCCAGCTGATAGTACAGAGCTCAACAAGCCAACTAACGCAAATGGAAAGGAGGCTACAGCTATGACTTACAATTCAAAAAAAGCAACTTTTTTGTTTGCATATCATTCTACAGGAAGAATAAGCTGAGATAAACAATGCTAAAAACCTCAAAAAGTGCCTAATCACTGGAGTTGCCCAAATGTCACGCAGAAAGACAAGGGAAACCCTGAAGGAACACTCATATACAGCAACTATATTTGCAACACACACGTTGAGGATTTACTAGTAAATACTAGTTTTCAGTTCAACTGAGCACAGGACCAGTGGAGGGACAGGCAGTGCTCCAGACTAGAAGTGTCAACTTAAACACTCAACAGAGTTTTCAGAGCAGCATATACTGAGATTGCTCATGCCCACCTCTACGTTTCCTGTGTCCTACCTGCATCCAGGGCAGTAAAGCAGTGTATTGAAAATGAACTGAAATATCTCACCATACAAGCAGATACTGCAAAATACAGAGACATTTTCTCAGTGGTTTGCAGACAAGTCATATGTGGAAAATTATTTTACTTACTGCTCTGAGCACCAGAGGAGCCTGCCAAGACAAGCACTTCAACGGTAAGCACTACAGACCTCACACTAAAAGAAAGTCTGGGACTCGGAGCCCACAGTCAGATAAAAGCCAGTCCATGAGGGGAAGGCACAATGAAGATAGTGGCTGCCATAAAAGCATTCAGATGTTTAACTCTGCCAGGTTTAAGTAAGAAATAGAGACCACCATGTCCTAACAGAGCTGCTGAAGACCATGCAGAAAGAGTGGAGCCCAGGCCTCTGAGTGCCATTCCAGTCCACTCTCCCAGACACAGCCCTCGAGGGAGAACAAAACACAATCATGAAACAACAGCCAGCCCAAAAATCAAATCAAAACGAGTCCAAAGCCCAAGAAAACATCACCAAGTATCAAAAAAGACCTGCAGCTGTTATTACTTGTTCACTTAGCTCACCAAAGTTTTACATAATTTGCAGTTCTAGCTTTATGTGGTCTCTTTTAAAGCCTTTGCACTGATAATACCAGATCCTATGAGCTAGACAGGGTGGTGTTTCGGTGGGGCTAGACATCTTAAAAGACATTCAAGCTCAGCTACTGGTCAGTCCCAAAACGGTGAGTCTCCAGCTCACCCTGACTAAGGAAGCAGCCAGAGCAGCAGCCCAGTGAAACCTGTGCCTTCCTTCTCACTAAAAGGTTAGACAGGCAAAAAACACAGGAAAAAAAAAAATTGTACTCTTCTTAGTACCTCAGTGTAAAACCAGTAAAAGGATCTGGATGAAAAGCAGTTCCATTGTACACCCTTGCGTTAACAGGCTTATAAATCATTAATCCACAGACTTCACGCTGTTTAAGAAATGTCCTTACTCCAGCCTTTGAAGGGTCTAAGCTGCCAGGGAGCTGCATAAGATCATGCGATAATTCAGGGTGGAAAGGACCTCAGGAGGTCTCTAGCTGAACCTCCTCCTCAAAGCAGGGTCAGCACTGAGATCAGACCAGGTTACTCAGAGCTTTACTGTGTCATGTCCTGAAACCTCCAAGAACAGAGGCTGCACAAATTCTCTAGGCTTCCTGTCCCACTGCTTCATAGTCCCCAGCATGAAAAAATTTCTCCCTTTGTCCAGACTGAACCTCATTTGTTTCAGTTTATTCCTGTTGTATCTCTCCTCTGCTATGCACAACAGTGAAGAACCTGGCTCCATCTTCTCAATAATCTCCTCACAGATATCTGCAGAGTGCTTATCAAAGATCTCCCTGAAGCAGTCTCTTCCCTAGGCTGAACAAGCCCAGGTCCCTCAGCTCTCCTCACAGGACAAGCGCTCCAGCCACCATCCTGGTGGCTGAAGGTGCTCCAGCTTAGCCACGTCTTTCCTGCATTGAGGAGCCCAAAACTGGACACAGTGCATCAGCTGGGATCTAAGGAACACTGAGTAAACGAGGATAATCACTTCGCTCAATTGCTGCCTGTGCTTCTGGTCATATAGCTCAGGATATTGCTAGTCTCCGTCACAGCAATGGCATGCTGCCGGGCCGTGGTCAGCTGGCTGCCCCCCAGGAAGGCAGTCTCCAGTCCCTGCCATTGCAGGGGGCTCTTCTTTCCTGAGTGCAGGACTTTTAATTTGTTCTTGTTGGATTTCAGAAGGTTCCTGTCAGCCCATTTCTCCTGCCTGTCCATGTCTCTCGGAACGGCAGCCCTGCCCTCAAGCATATGAGCTAGTCACCCAGGTTGGTGCCATCTGTAGACTCTGTCACCTCCTCCAGGTCACTGATGAAGATATCAAACAGGACACATCTCAGGACAGACCACAAGACAAACAGATCACACGATACTGGGGCAGCGCCACAGGCAGCCATGAGGATCTTTTTCCCCTTCCCTGCACAGGGTTTAGTTACTCTGGTTTTACTCTTACAGTGTAACAGATACGAAATCTTTCACACTCACAATCCAGCTCCACAGAATCATCTGGGCACCTATGTTGTAACACAACAAATTTCTCAGCCTCCCTAGAACAACAGTGCCCATCTCTTGTGTATTCAGTACCAAAGCAGAATTCCTGAGCTCAGACAGCTTCAAAGTAATTGTGTTTGCATTCTTGGAGAAACCTCTTACCAACCACCGGATCAACAACACGTTTGTTTAGCAAATGAAGGAACCCAGTGAGGGAATTCCTTCAACCAAGATTCTGGGCAGTACGGCATCTGCATGTAATGCCAATCATGGGAAGGCAAGTCACTCACTAAAAATTACAGTTTGTTTTACCAGCTTGTCCACAGAAAAGCTAATCCATGTGTGTTCCCTGTTGGTTAAAGAGCTGACAGAGAAAGGCTTTGTACCAGAGGCTGAACTGGCAAACGTTGGTACCTGTGATCCGTTTGTTAACATGTAAATGACAGGAATTAAGGGATCAGAAATTTACAGCTGGAAAGACAGTATAAAACAACCACCTTAAATGTCAGAGTCATGGCTTGATCAAGCATAGCTCCCTAACCTTCTTATTGCTCTTACTACAGATGTCAGCAGAGCAACAGGCACCACAGTTTAGTTTTTTAAACTAAATGATATGAAGCTAAATGATACTGAGATCCAAGGTGATGATTTAAACTATGGCCTCTCACTGTGCTAACGCAGCTACAGCTGCAGTGCTGCAGTAAAAGTGGGCATTTTCAAGACAGTGATCTAATTAAGCACATCAGAAATGGTCAAGAGGGAAACTATTAGTCTGACTCTGTGTGAGCAGTCAGAGGAAAAACTCACAAGCACCCTGTTATCTCAGACGCATCCTGGAAACAAATACATACCCTTCTCCGTCAACCATACAGCAAAGAGCAGATACTAAGGCCAGTCCCTCTTCCCTTCCTGATAACATTCCCATTACCATCCGTCTGTCTCCCTGATGAGGGACCCTCAGAAAACCCAGCTCCACAGAATCAGAGTAATGCTGCTTAGAAGGACCTGCCAAGGTTCAGCTTGAAGCTGGACTACTGCCACCTTATATGAGGTCAGTCATGACTGCTTCTTCCCTATCAGTTTGTGTGGCAGACAGCATCAGATCTGCTATCGAGGCAGCAGATCCAGTGTGCTCCCAGACAATCGCCACCTGGCACAGCAGGACCATTTGGAGCATGACATTCCGCACCCAAATAAAATCCAGTTTCCCAATGATAGGGCTCCATTATACACACTTATTTAACTACCTAATTAGAGAGTCAAGATCCCTGTCAGACCAAATTCAGTACAGATCTAAGATGTATCTGTAGTGTTAGCATTCTTGCAGCCTGCCTCATTTTCCATTGGAACCAACTTGCTGTAACAATCCTGGGAGCCATACACCGGGAAGAAGGCAAGCAGTAATCCCGAGGGACAATTTTATAACCCTGTTCCTCAGGAGAAATATTAGGCAGAAAATGCAAGCCTGGATGCCCTGGTACTTTCTCCTATTCTACCATTTCTGAAGAAAATCCTGTCAATTTTGCAAAGCCTCTAAATCCGGCTGCCGGACTAGGCAAGCCAGAGAGCAAACAACACTATTCTATTTTAAAATGACAGAAGTGTCTGCATCTGTTTAATAACACATGCATACATCTGCCAAACAGACCGAGTGGAAAGACACTTTCTGAGGATTACACATTTTTCTATTTAAAGACAGTAAAAAAGACACCGTGCCTCTACACAGACATCAGAATAGCTCTCCTCCTCATGCAGCTGTCAGTGTCTCCTTCCTTACTCAAAATAAAACGTGTATGCAACCATCTCAGCTAATTAAAAATTAGCAATAAGGCCATATGGCAGCTATAACGGAAAATATACTATTTCTTTTTTCAGTGGATTTCATTATGATTCAACCACACAATGAAAGAAGTACTAAAGAAGGAACTGGAATTCCAGGAGCCAGAACAGTTTGCTTGTTTTATTACCAAAACACAGTTATAGTCGATCACCAGACAGGTCTCAGGGATTACAGAGGAGCCTTCTTTGGAGAAACCATCACTGAGAGGCAAAGCAGAATTCCCAAAGATCCTGTTGCTCGCCAGTAGCAAAGCCAAAACCAGAATCCTGTCCCATGGCCTCCCCTCTCAGCCTGAGGGCTCCGGAGAGGGGTCTGCAGCGGGTGCACGGAAACAAATTGTGTGTCCAGGATTTATAATTGGAAGCTTCGTTGTGTGGATGTGTGTTCCTCCACAAAGAAGTGACAGTGATTTAAGGGCCTGAAGAGTACAGAGCCACGGCTCTAGGCCAGTAGACACTGCCAGGTGTGCATGTTCTCTCCACATCTGGTTTTCACAGTGACACTTAACTGGATTAAAATTACAGAACCCTAAACCCACATATGCTAGCCATAACACTTTTCCAGCTAAACTAAACATATACATCAGAAGTCACAAGTTTTGGGTTGCAGCTTTCTACTTGGCCAACAGAAGAGTCCAGACGAGGAAATCTACACTTGAGCAGGCTGAATACGCTTCACACTGGAGAGATCATTTGTCCACTGACCTACTAGTTGTGCCAACAGAGAGGTTCCTGTCCTATTTCTCCTCCATGCTCAGCCCACCTCAAAGATAAACAGGGGTCACTGTCACCCCTGTGAGAACTGCTCCATGAGATCCCCCGCACACAGCCCCTCCTGTGATGGTAGGGACAGCGTGCACCGTCACCGAGTGACCTGGCCTGCAGCAGAGGTCCCAGGATCCAGCACTCCTCCTGGGGGCAGCCCAGAAGAGTCCCTTGAAAAGCAGGGCTCTCCCACTGCTCCCCCTGCCCCTCCTTCCCTTCCATTTCCCTCCTCCTCAGCACAACACATGCCATGCTTCCCTCCACTGCCCAAGGCAAGAAGTGTCAATGCAGCCTCTGACAACGACCAGAGGCAGGTACACCCACTGGGACAGCAAGTAAAGCAAAAGCCAGTCCAAGTCTGCCACACACACCCTGGGGAAAACCTTATGTTGATGCGCATACTTTGCATGTTACAGTAAACAACTCTGACAACTGCATCAGTTGATTGTGCCCTGAGGAAAAAAAAATAAGGTTCCTCAGTGACAACATGTATATATAACACATTTCACAGAGCAGACAGAGGACATATGAAGGAGACAATAAGCAACTACCAAAGTCATCACACAAAAGAGCTCAATCAGAGGGCTGTGCAGAGTAAGGCATCTTTCAGTGGACACCATGAGAGCTGATCAGAACAGAGCCCGTGCATCAGTCACATCCAGACACTGGTACAGGTCAGACCTTTCTTTGGAGCTACATGGTTGACTTTCAAGTCTCTGGCTTCTACAGCAAAATATCCAGATCCCATTAGTTCAAAGAACCTGGAGGTTGGCTGAAATCATGATTGCTGTAATGAGCAGAGGTCAGCAGAAGAAGCCTTTGGGAAACAAGCCTTCCCTTCCTTCTTTCTTTCTGGTTGATCTTCAGGTCTTCTGAAATGACTGTGAGGAGTTTGAGGGCTGGGCCTTAGCCTGTTGCTGCAGCGAAGACCTTGCCCTGTCGGCATAAGAACATGGACAGGCTGAAAACATGTTCCAGGAACCCTGACACAGACAATCTCTCAGGTGCATACTGGCAGGCCCAGATTTCTAGTGGTGCTCAAGAGATTTGTACACTCAACTCCCTTTGAAAATTAACAGCAGTTTGGCATCCAAATCCCTCATGAGCAGCTTTGAAGTACCAGCTAAACTGGCACTTCAAGAATTATAAACTTGCATCTCCTCAGCTGTGTCCATGACACTTGTAGGCATAAGGTACATACACTAAATTTCCTTCCCAGTTGAACAGTAAAACTGTAACTGCTGAAACACCAATTCCTGCAACCAGCAGACTGCCTCAAGCTGGTCTTGTCACAGACCACATAACCCTGCATCCCTTAGCAACAAGTTGTTCTGACATGCTTTCACAATGGAAAGAGTTTGCCAGCTAATCTCCCAAATCTCCTAACATTAAAGTATGATCCAAAGCTCAAAGCAGTGCATTGGAAAACTCCACCAGCTTCATCTGGTTTTGGATCAGCTGGCCTGTAACAATTCTTAAAGTACATAAAAACACATTTAGCACTGTTTGTATAACTATACTAAATCTTCTGGACTCCTGTACTGCCAATGCGCAAATCAGTAGGATGCATTTATACTAATAAAGAGATCATAAATATTACAACTCTTAAATAGAAAAGCAAGTATTTAAGTCACTATGATATAGTGCATTGCAGAACACAGCCTGATCTCCCTGCACAGATCATAGAATCATAGAAAGACCTTGGTTGAAAAGGACCTTAAAGATCATCTAGTTCCAACCCCCCTGCTGTGGGCAGGGTTGCCAACCCCTAGAGCAGCTGCCCAGGGCCCCATCCAGCCTGGCCTTGAATGCCTCCAGGGATGGGGCATTCACAGCTTCTCTGGGCAACCTGTTCCAGTGCCTCACCACCCCCTGTGTGAAAAATTTCCACCTAATATCCAACCTAAATCTCCCCTCTCTTAGTTTAAAACCATTCTTCCTCATCCTGTCAATATCAACCCCTGTAAATAGTCGCTCCCCCTCCTGTTTATAGGCTCCCTTCAAGTACTGGAAGGCCGCAATGAGGTCTACCGGGAGCCTTCTCCAAGCTAAACAAGCCCAGTTCCCTCAACCTTTCTTCACAGGAGAGGTGCTCCAGCCCTCTGATCATCTTTGTGGCCCTCCTCTGGACCCATTCCAAAAGCTCCCCATCTTTCTTGTGCTGGGGACCCCAGGCCTGGACACAGTACTCCAGATGGGGCCTCACAAGAGCAGAGCAGAGGGGGAGAATCACCTCCCTCTCCCTGCTGGCCACCCCTTTTTTAATGCAGCCCAGGACATAGTTGGCCTTCTGGGCTGCAAGCGCACACTCTGGCTCATGTCCAGCTTCTCGTCCACCAGAACCCCCAAGTCCACTAGCGGGACCAAGAATTACCCTTCACACCGTCCATCAGAGAGGATCTGCACAGACTTTGCATAAAGTCATGACTTTTCAGCTCTCCCCATTCATTTCAGGTCTGCATGCAGCCCTCTGTATGTCAAAGTCTCACAGGGCTCACCCACACATTCCTCCAAACAAACAGACAGATGCCAGCTTCTAGAAGTCTCTCCCAAGATATTAGTGTTAATAAATCATAGAATCATAGAATAGTTTGAGTTGGAAGGGACCATGGAGGTCACCTCGTCCAACCCCCCTGCAGTAAGCAGGGACACCTTCCACTAGATCAGGTTGCCCAGAGCCCCATCCAACCTGGCCTTGAATGTTTCCAGGGATGGGGCGTCTACCACCTCCCTGGGCAACCTGTTCCAGTGTTTCACCACCCTAAGCATAAAATATTTTTTCCTTATATCTACTCTAAATCTCTCCTCTTTTAGTTTAAAACCATTATCCCTTGTCCTATTGCTACAGGTCCTGCTAAAAAGCTTATCTTCATCTTTCTTATAAGCCCCCTTTAGGTAGTAAAGGGCTACAATCAGGTCTCCTCGGAGTCTTCTCTTCTCCAAGCTGAACAACCCCAACTGTCTTAAACTCTAATCCTTTAGAATAAATTAAAATAAACAGGTAGCACTGAGCAACTGCCTTGAAGTAAGTGTAGACTAATTTTTAAGGAGAAAAAGGAGCCCCTTTACAAATCCTTGCATTAGTACTTTTAAGAAATTCTAAAATCCGGTTTTAGAAATTTAAAAGTGTTGATAACCACCTTGCCAAGGTTTTATGGTGCAACATAACACTGTTCTTACAATGAATCTTATATTAAAGACCTCAAGGCTGAAAATAAAACAACTTTAAAATGTCTGGTTTTCTTAAAAGCAAGTCACTTCCTTCAATCCACTACTGAAGAGCTACAGAACTATTCCACATATCTTGCTGCATCCTGTGTGGAAGAAAACTTTCAGCTGTAATTCAAAACTCTATTGTCTCACCAAGAGACTGTGCCTAAAGCTGCACTGGGTGAACCATCCTAGCCTAGCTGCAATTACAGGGGAAAAACAGGGGATTTATGACACAATTAAAAGGATGATTCATGTGCATGTAAAGTTCATTTTGGTTGAGATGTTGACAAAAACTATATCCACAGCAGAGCTTTTGCCAGAAGAGAAAGTGTCAGAACCCAAACTAGCACTGCTCTAGCAAGAAAAGATTGAAACCAGACCTGGTCAGAGGTACATCTGAGCCCTACAGATGAAACTCAGCAATTAGGCTACACAAGTTCCAACTGGAAATTTAGGTCTTTCTGTGTTTAAATTAGTAGTAGAAAGGATGCAAATTCAGGTTTAATTTATTATATGTCTGCACACAGTCCTTCTATGGATGTATGCACGCCTAGAACAGTACGTAGCCTCTATATAATTATATGCAAATTCCTCTCTTAAAAAGCAAGTAATTCTACTTAACCAGCACCCATCTCATCTTCTGGATATCTCAGCAGCAGTAGCCCAAACACACTTCCCCAGCCAAGTGTCCTCTCAGGCTGCAGAAAACATACTTCTGTGAACCACATCAACAGAATTAGACCCTGTATACTTTGTATTTGTCTCATCATCTGACTAAGAATTCACTGCCACATACTATGAGCATGGAAAGTAAGTTAAGATGGGGTTGAGGTCCAACACCAGTCTACTGAAAGGAAGAGCCTTAAAAATACATTGAGTATCAGGTCAGGAGATAGTAAGCAGCAACCAGTTGAAGCTTATCTCAGATTGCACCTGAAGGATCTGTGAAAGGCAGATTTGCTCATGAAGCTTCCTGTTGGGTGAGAAATACCACCAGACTAGCCAGCACCCTGCAAGTTACCTGGCACATCACTGCTACTCAGAAAAGTAGACATGCTCAGGACAAAAGCTAGAATGCAGGCACCACATCAGTAGCACACCTCCATTCTGACCTTTCTAGGCACCAGGTGAACGCCCAAGTCCCAGTTCTTCCACATCAGAGAGGTTAGAGCAATTACTCGACCAGTACCAGTTCATAAAGTAGGATACGTGGGCACAGCCAGCATGAAACACAATCTGCAACGGCCAGGAACAGTTGCAACCGGGACAAATCCCGGGCATGAATAATACCACCAACATGAGTGCCACCTGCAAGGTGCATGAAGATTGAGTAAGTGTGCCTTACAGCTTTGCATTCTTTTAGGATCTACTGAACAGGCATCTTTCAGCATCATTTTAAAGCCAAATACATTTGTTAGAAGTCTCAAGCAGCCAGTAGGCAGTAGCTAAAGCAAAGGTATGGCACAGTGAGACAGAGAAGTTAAATCTTTTGCAGTCTGTTTACGCAGATACACCTCTGGAGACTGCACGACAGACAGCATTAAAAAGAGATTTTTAACTATTTTCAGTATACCATATTCAAATGAAAGAGGAGATCCATTTTCTAATAAGTCCAATTCTCCTGCCCTGTTGTGTTCAAGAGGAGCCTTACAGACTCGAGATGTGCTCATCAACACAAAGGCAATGAAGTAGATCTGGTTTTGAATCTCTTTTCCCTCCAGAGAGTAATTACCCTCCCAAGCAGCCCCATCAGTTTCAAAGGAAAGATAAAGAAACCATTTCCTCCAATTTAATTTTGCTGTTGAACTTATTTCCTCATGTTCTTCCCTCCAGAAAGCCATTATGGATCGGACAGTACTGGCAGTCCCACCTGAACAATTTGGAGATGGGTTTTAGCATATGCAGAGCTGTTGGAAACAGGCAGATTATGCAGCACCTTTGCCCAAGGATCAGGGCACCAGAAAGGACTCAGGAAATAGTTTCCTTCCCTGGCTTTGTCACTGGCTTGCCAGATAACCTTGAACAAATCACTTTGCTTCCTCACCCTACAGCTTTTCTCCCTGCAAAACAGAGGCAACAACTGCCACCTTTCTCTGTGAGAAAAACCTTGCCACCTAGAGAAATACGCATTTTCCAAATTTTTTTCCCAAACTGCTGTGCCTGCAGGCAAATGCAACAACAAACTTTACACAGCCACACCATCTCACCGTTATGCTAAGCCACAGACCCTAAGAACAATACTTTAACCTCCCTTGATGTGCGTAAAACCTTCCTATTATTCAGCTGCTGTTGCAGTAATTCTGCCCTCTGTAGCTCTCTCACCTCTTTCCTTCCTTCCCTCCCTACTATTGATTTCATCAGGCACAATAAATTGCTCTTTTCTAGAGCCATTTCCTCACCCCTGTGCCCACCCTCAAATGTGTCACTGGGAAACAACACTAAACAATTAAGTCTGATGTACTTCTCTCCTTGACTCCTCCATATAGACTATATACACACACACGCATATGTACAGATACAATAATAGAAGATTTATTTAGCCAAACACCTGCTGCCCAGAATACAGTGTTTTATAAGGAAAAGAAAACAAAGCTTTGCAAGTAGGCAAGGAGCGAAACTTGCAGCAAACCCCCTCCTTTCTTTCAGTACAAAGACATCACTCTGACAGACAGGGAGGGAGAGATTTTTTTTTTTTTTCAAAAGTTCCTTTCACAGATGGAGATGAAACACAGCACTATCTGAAACAGTATCTTTTACCAGGTCTGAAAAGAAGCTAAGGGATCATCTAGCTTACAAACTGTATCCTGCTATGGGCCCTGCCAGCACCCCAAGAGTTTCCTAAGGTATTTAAAGCAGATTTTGGAGCTCCTGAACAGGCATGCTAAAGTTTAGTAACCACATTACAGGTGTGGCACATCTTGAAAGCCTAAGATACACCAAGACAGAAGAATCATGTCACAGAAACATCAGGCAAACTTAAGATTTTTGCAGATTTCCACATAGCTTAATGCAGGATGGGTGGGTATAAACCCAGGGGCTGCAACAAGCACTGGAACAAACACATCCCGCTTTTCTAAGGATGTGTGTCATGACTGATGGTAACATTTAAGAATGCAGCGCTCTTCCCATTGACGTGTCATTTCTCCAGCTGTTTCCCTCCCACCTGGGCTCTCTACTAGCACATCAGGGTTGAGCTCATTTGCAGGTTTTCCTGCAGTGGGACTCCACTGAGGTCTTTCTATGCTCACTGGTCATCCATTTTGACACACAATCTGCAGTCATTTAATTATCCTTAAGACTGGCAGTTCTCTCTCAGGTCCATTTTTAGCCGAACTATGGGTTAAAAATATTCCTGGGAAGGAAGAGGAAGGGAGGAGCCAAACCAACAGTGGGATCACCCGCTCCTGCTTCCATAGGAAACAAGGGTAAAGACACCTTCCCCACCAATGACAGTGGCTGCTGTTTCTTTTAAGTCAGGGCTGCCTAATAAATCCGTTCAGCCATAGAAATTCAGAAACCTAAATATAAGGTGTAATGGTGTAAAGCTGAAGTTCGAGGTAGAAATTCAAAGGCTTCCTCAAACAGTTAAGCAACTATAGTATTTGACTTAAAATGTCAAAGATGACTTAAAACATCAAAGAATTTGACCTGAAACTTTAACCTTACCTCACCTACCGGCACCCTCTTACAAAGCACTATGTCATGCCATACTCCTAAAGCAAGAGCAGCAGCAAAGTTGTTTGCATGCTATGGTAAATACTTTGAATACTGCCACAGTGACTATCCCCAGCATACCTAGGAACCATATTTATCCTCCTGTCAGCAATGGTATGAGCTTACGCTGGCTGCCTTGATAAGCCTAATGAACACTCCTCTCTCCATGTAGCCCCTCTAAAAATAGATGTTATGTTATAAAGTAGTTAGGAAAAAAATGTAAATGTAGTTGCTTATGGGTTATTTATGGTTATTTACGACATGGCTGCCACCCATGATTAAAAACAGAAAACCCCGTACGTAACCAACAACAACTTTTTCAGTGTCATTGTAAGGATCTCTGAGCTCCGTGGCTCAGAAGTTGGTACAAAGATGAGAAGGATTAATATAACTGGATTATAACTCTTGCACGATCCAGGTGACAGGTCAGTATACGAACACAGCTGAGATGGTGACAGCAGGCCTGTATTTACACTACGATACAAAACACAGGCAGCTAAAGCAATAAGTATGTAAAAAGAGCTCTCTGGGTTGCTTGCTTGCTTGCTTGCTCTTCATGCTGGTAGAGGGAGAGGAGGCAAGAACAATTTTGGGTTGTGGCAGATCAGCAAGCAACATTTCCATTTGCTCTTGCAGAGAACAGTCGGTAGAGAAGGCAGTATTTCCTCCGGGAAGATCACTCTGACCTCTGCTGGTCCCCTCGGAGAAAACCAGCAGAAATCTCCTCAAGAAGAGAGGGAGGGAGGGAGAGAGGGGGAAACCCCCCAGGGCAGAGGGTTCGCAAGCACCCAGGAAAAGCTGACCACATGGCTCCTATATGGTCTATCACCTCATTCAAGGAACACCACTCAGATGAGCTTCCAATTTACTTCTGCTTCACACTCCCATACAAAGATTTAGTTTCTAGCCATGAAATTTGCTCCTGTGGCTGGCCAGGTCCTACCACAAGCTATGGACCAGCCTCTCTCCCCCCAGGTGCTGACCCCAGCCCACCACCTCATCACAGCTTCACCCTTGGTCCCCTCCAGTGTCACAGCCGTGGTCAGGACAGCCTGCATTCCAGAGCTATCCCACTGGGTAAAGAAAGTGCAACATGTGCGTGCCTTCCTCAGCCCTTAACACTTCCAACGGAGAAAACATGAAAGGGTAATAAACTGTTTTCCCTTACAAGGAAGGGCCCCACAGCGCTGCGTGCAAGCACGTCACACCCCACGGGCGGCTCCGCGGGCTGGCAGATGGTCTTTCCTCCCTTCACATTTTCAGACTGGAAGCAATACTCAAACTAAAAGCTGAGTCACATGTTTCGGCTTCCTCCCCATCGCACCAACAGAAGCGTGACCATCATGCTTTACACGATCGCAGCAGCGGTTCCCCACTAAGTACTGAGGGCAGTCACCAAAACAGGCCCTTCCACCGCCAAGAGGAGCCGCAGCCGCAATACCAAGCAAAATAATGGACAAACTCAGCAAAACGAGCGGGTGGCCCCTGCTGAAAGCGGTCATCTCAAAAACATCACCTAGCAATGCCAACATTTCTCATTTAAGAAGGGACACTGACAACCTGTAAGTCACCTTTGAATGAAATACACTCTTTTGGAGCCTGTTGTCGGTATCCCCCACTGGAGATGAGTTTTCTCCACCATCTTCCTTCAGAAGCAAATGAGATCATCAGGAAGGCACGAGCGCTTCTGCTGCTCCTCAGCTGAACCATGGTGGAGAAACTTGATTAAAAATAGATAATAAAGGAAATACCAGTAAGCCACACCAAAACAGGCAGGAGAAGGAAAAGGAAGCAATTTCCTTGAGGCACATTCTGAAGCCAGATATTTTATTTTTAAATATTAAAAAGCTGCCTTCTAAATGTTGCTGGCAATTAATAGACTCAATATGGGTAAAACATGTGCTCGCTCAACAGTCAGCTGAAAGGAGGCTGAAATTCGCATTACGTCTCTATCCTACACCCATCAGACACCGGAACAAAACCAAGGCCAGAAAATCGAAATTGCAGGAAAGCGTAAAGCAAGGACACCCAATTTGCCTGCTAGCAGAAGGCAGAAGTTTGGGGACAACGCAGAGGAAGAGTTTCTCTGCAGAAGCCAGTATTTGCTCAGTTGGGGAAGCAGAGGAGGACAGACTACGCCGTCCTCAGAGGAGGCAACACTCAGGAGAAAGGCACATGCTGTGTATACAGGGCCGGACTGTCTTTATCCAAGTCTAGCAGCAAGACACAGTCTCCCTATCTACAACAACAAAAAAGAGCCGTGTTGGCCCAGAGTACACAGCGCTATCTCCACACAGCCTCTGGTGCAAGCGGACGGCAGTGAGCACGCCGAGCACACGTGCCCACCATGCCAGCAGTGCCAGGGGTGCAGCCGAGGTGGATGCGGGCAGAGGCGTTTGCCCTGCGCAGCGGCAGGGCCGGGGGCTGAGCCACCCCGAGGTGGGTGCCAGTCCCAGGGGCTGGGGCTGAGGGAGCTTCTCCAGGCTCCCTGCTCTGAAGGGGGGGCTGACGCCTCCCCTGTGCCAGCGGTGACAACCCAAATGAACGCACTCAGTGCACCCTGGCCTAAGCGTAGCACGTGAACTCCAGGTGACCGAGGGCCAGGTGTTTCTGCTGAATATACTTGACTCTGGGCAGAGCATCTACACCAACGTAAAACGCACGGGTGAACCAGACCTGGAGCGAAACACGGGTGGATTTAATCGTTCACTCGCGGCTTCTCCAACTCCCACACTAGAAGAAACGACACCCACGCTCTCCTTGGTCACCAGTTTATTTTACAGCAGAAAGCTCCTTCGGGGGTTCTCACCCCAGCAGAGGCCGCAGGTACGAAAGGGGAGCCGGCGGGGTG
>NW_010131028.1:0-808 GCF_000699245.1 Pterocles gutturalis
TGTCTCGATTCCCTGTGATTGTTACAGAGAGAGCCTCATACAACTTTTACACAACCAAAACTGGATGATATGAATTACTGTCAAACTGACAGGGAGTTTGCCACAGCCTTGAAAACAATAACCAAAAATTTCCTTTAAACATGTAAATGTTGTAGCATTCCAACTGTAATGATTATAATTCAATCTTAGCTGTCATTTGCTTCAGCTATTTATCTTTGAGTTTAAACACCTCTTTAAAGTCATACCTCTTTGTCCTCGGTAGGTAACTTCAGCAAGCAGTACAGCACAGCAGATACGGAATAGTTTATTTACAACTACATAATTGTCTACCACAGACAAATCCTTCTGAAAGTCACTTTTCCTTTTATTTTTTTTTTTTTTTAAGTGGACACTGTAGTCCCAACAGTCCTGGATATACAGTTTTACATTTGACAATATAGTTCAACAGACATTGTGGCAGTGAACCAGCTTGTAAAACCAGACATGTATGAAGGTTTTACAGCCAGAAGTTCTTACAGCCATCCTCCTCAACAGCTCAGGCCACTGGATTTGAATCAAAAACTCTTGCAATGAACCTACATATTGTCTAAAAGTACACTTGTAATCTTAATTTAAAACCTGCAAAGGCCTGGAGGTTGTACATGTAGATTTTAGATGATTGTTGGGAACTGGGAAACCTTGATGTTCTCTTTTGTCCAGGAAAGATACAGAATTACGGTCTTTGAGTACAAGATACAGAATTATGGTCTTTGAGTAAGCAACAAACTTGTGAGATTACATGACATAATTGACACAAAATTGTTCAAAT
>NW_010131029.1:0-14760 GCF_000699245.1 Pterocles gutturalis
CTTCCCGTTCCAGCGGGGGGGGATCGCGTTTCCTTCTCCCTCTTCCGGCCGCTGCAGCCCTTGGCCGTCGTGGAAACCCTCAGAACCTGCTGGTCAGCGGCTGGGGAGCTGGGGCGCTGCCGGCGACACCCCGCTGGGCCCCGCCGCCCGCTCCTTGTCTGCTCCGGCCCGGTGCCCAGAGAAGGAGGAATTTCCTCCAGAGCGCCTCGGAGTTCTGCAGCTGGTGATTCTGTATGAGGGGTTTGCCTGCTCCGTCACCTGCAGCAGGGTTGTTGTCTCCTAAATGCTGTTTCCCAAGGGGGTGTTGAAGACTAGAATCTGTTGTTTCCTGTAGCGGGGCCGCAATATTTCCGTAATTGCTCCTGGGTTTGAAGCTTGTCTTTATGTGCTGTGGCTGTTGGAGTTATTTCCTTGGTGGACTGCCTCTTGCTGCAAAGATAACAATCTTGTAGACCCAGCCTCACGTTGCTGCATTTCCACGGGAAGTTCTCCAGGTGTTTTGATTAGACATCCCGTTATCAAGATGTTGAATAATTTTCCTGATACTTGAAGGATTTTTAAATAAGTTTTAAGTTGTTGATAGACAACAGTAAAATGTTCTTTCTCCTAGGAGTGTCATGTAACAACTTAAAATTTTCATGTGAAAACAGAAAATGGCTTCAAGAGGAACAACAGAGACCAGTAAACTAAAACAAAACTTGGAAGAGCAGTTGGATAGATTAATGCAACAGCTTCAAGATCTGGAGGAATGCAGGTAATAAAAATAGATGCTTTCCACTTTTGGTAGATATTTTCTTCAGTGGTTGGCAGAAGAAAGTGGGTACTTGGGGTTTTTTATTTATTTTGTGTTTTGCTGTGGGTTTATATTTTTTAAATTAGGATGTTTGTGCTAGTTAGGTAAAATTATTTTTCAAAACCTTTATTTTTATTAAGATCATTCTGTTTATCATCATCTTGAGGAAAATGTGGTTAGATATACTCATTATGGTTTTTGTTGAAATTTTATATTTCAGTGACTTTTTAAACTTTTAATAGCTGTTCATGGAATTCACAGTTTTCATATGGGTTTTTGCAATAGCACTTAGCAAATAGCTTTTGTGTCTTTTTTGTCTTATAATTACAGGTGTTTGGGTTTTTTTAGTTTGTCTACCATTTTTGTGTGATTTATTTAATGCGATTTTGTGAGGGTTTTTTTGGTGGGCTATCAGACTGAATTACTAAGGGCCTTTTTTATCTGTTTCAGTATTTGCACTTAAACATCCTGGGTGGCTTTAGGTGCTTTTGCTGACTATAATCCTAACTTGTCCAAGCAGTACGTAATTTTTCAAGAGCAATTGTAACTGCCAAGGGTTAGTAGTGTTGTTCCTTGAATTGGGCAAGGTTTAGAGAACAGTATCAGTTACTTTTGAATAACCTGATGGGTTTCAGGTGAGGAGGTAGGCTTCTCAGATATTTCATTCACCATAGCTTTGAGCAAGACAATATCACTGCAGGTTTTTGTTGAGATTAAAAAAAAAAGTGTGTTACCTTTTAAATATTGCACCAAGTGTTCAGTATCTCATGGGTGTCAGGACCTTTTTAATACAAGTAACTTCATAAAAACAACACAAGGGCATGGGTGGCTAGGATGTGGTGCAAAACCAAGAAAACTAATATACATTAGCTAAATAACAGCTAAGAGGTCTACAGCAGAATAATCTGAAGTGATGTAAATGTTTTCATTGCTATCTGAGGAAGTGGGCTTCATGATATTCCCTGATGTCCTTTTCTCCATCTCAAGTTTAATCTTATGAATTAATGTGTTTTGTTGGATCTTCTTTAGAGAGGAGCTAGATGCAGATGAGTATGAAGAGACCAAAAAAGAAACTTTAGAACAGCTGAGTGAGATCAATGACTCGCTGAAGAAGATTATGTCTGGAGATATGACTTTAGTGGACGAGCTCAGCGGGATGCAACTGGTAAGGATGCATTGCTAAAAACAGTTCACGTTCTGCCTAGACTCAGTGAAACAGAATATAGGTTAAAATTGCTCATTATAATTTTTAGACAGGTATGTGTGAAAGCTAGATCTATGTATCTGATTTTTTTATTATATATGTGTACATATAAAAACTTGGTTAGGTGTCTTCATTTTGAAAGGAAAAAATATTGAATACCATAACATTGTAGAAAAAAACTGGGAAATTGCAGGGACTAAATATATCAGATCTTTAACATTAGAAAATAAAATAATACAAATTAATTTAAGAGATGTGAGGGACAATACAGGACAATATATATATCGTGAGAAATAAAGTTCATGCCTGTTTGTTAGAAAGCATAAAGATAGCATTTCCTGTGCTCTCATTGTCAATCTGTATTTCAGATTTATACCAGTCCAAATAAAAAGGCCGCGGGAGTGACTGTGTAACAGTTTTTTTAGTGAATTGATCTTATTTTGTGCTAACTTTCAAACTTTTGATTTATTTTCTCTCTTCTCGAATGTTTAATTAGAGCATGATTTGTTCCCTCTGAGCCCTCTGAGTTTTAAGGGTTTGTTTCCAGAGAGATCATGATTTGTCTAAACATAACTGTGGTGAGATTTCATCATAATAGTTTTGATACTCCGTAGAGGATTTTGAATAATGGTAGGAGGTTTACCTCATCATTTACATTCTGCTTACCCTCAGAAGAGCTATAATCATCAGTGTGGGTATTAAAGCTGCTGAAGATAGCACAGCATATCCACTTATGATGTGCTAGTACCAGGAAGATGGTGGAAGTTATTAGAAACTAAGACCTGTACTGTAATGAAAAGTTTCACAGCCCTTTCTCAGTGTAGTTGCACAAATTAGCATTTTTTTCAAGCCCTGCATGAAGGTCATATATTTTTTCATCTCACTTCCATGGTTATGGAAGAAAAACAAAAGCTCTCTGTGTCAAATGATGCAGAGGATGCTAATGATGCTCTCCAGCCTTCATTAATCTTGTTATGCAGCTGTAGCTCGTGACTGTTATTAATTCTGGTCATTCTTGCTCTTTTCTTTGTAGGCAATACAAGCAGCCATCAGCCAAGCATTTAAAACTCCAGAAGTAATTAGAATGTTTGCAAAGAAACAACCAAAGCAATTAAGGACAAGGTTGGCAGAGGTGAAGGTTTCTGTTTTACTGTAAAAACTGTTTATTTGAGCTAGACTGATTTAAGTATGTAATGATTGCAAGGAGAGCACCCACTGTGTTAGAAAACTTGGTGGCAGCATCATAAGGAGAGAGAGAAGTTCTGTTTCAGAATTTTCAGTTTTAAATGTTCATTGAGGTAATGGAGACAATGTGTATTTGTTGAGTTATCTGCTATCTTGCTGATTGAAAACAAAAGTGTGATTTACAGATAGTGAACTGAATACAACTGCAGATAGAAAATCTGAAGAGCATGAATCTGTAATTGAGGAGCTGGAGAGTGCACTCAGTGTTTCAGAGATCTGGACTGCACTTGAGATCCAGATCAAGTGAAATGAAATGTGATTCGTCCATGTATCAGTGATATGTCAATCCATAATTTTGAATGAATAGCAATCTTTGATTAAAAGAGATTCAGGTTTGGAGAAATCAAGAATGCTGAGGTTAGGTGCAAAAAGCATTTGCAGAATGTTCAGAAAAACGTCATGGCCATCTTCTAAATGATGTGTAGCTCTGTCCCTTACTTCCATGGGTACCATTCTTACTGATTATATTTTTAGGCTGTTGCATTGCTCATGCTGTTATGTTGAGTGAGACTAAGGGGAAGCTGATACATTTTGACATCTTTTCCCTGCTGGTCTACAGATGGACCGAGACTTAATGGTTGGGAAGTTGGAACGAGATCTATATACTCAGCAGAAAGTGGAAATCCTGACTGCCCTCAGAAAGCTTGGTGAGAAGGTAAGGTGTTGGAATGATAGTGAGGCAAATAGAAATTTCTGTCTCTATATTGAAGAGGAATTTGAAATCATTAACATAAGAAATTACCATTTTTGTTCATGAGCAAACGATAAAATGCAGCTTGCTTTTGCAGTACAGAAATGACCTTCCATTTTAACACTTAGCTTTCTGAAGCACTCACTAGTGAACATTTATCAGTGTTTTTAATTTACATTAACTAGTGAATGTATTGTATGTCTATATAAGGCTGTTTCTATTTTGAAATACTTTCTTTGGTGGGTCATATGAATGCATTGCATATATGCTGACAGAAGCTGACAATATTTATAAAAGCTACAAAACAAGTATTTTACTGGCTAAATGCCACCTATTCACCTGGCAGGAACTGTCCAAGACTTTTGACATACATTGAACTCTAGTTGCTTTTGTATTGGTGAAAATACCTGCCTCTTGGTGTAAGAGAAATAAATTGGAGAGATGAGTGATAAATTACTTGTTTCCCCAATGAGTGCATCAGTGGCAGAACAATTCCTGTTTTTACCACTAGAGGGAGAAAGTTATTTCTTGTTGTTGACGGTACAGGAAGAAAATGGGTTGCTGTTTGTACTTAAACTTTCTTAGGAAATGAGGGAATGTCATGGAAAAGGTCACGTGCAATACTTAAAGGAGCTGCATTCCAAGTAGATGATACTAGCAAATGCTTTTTCTCAGAATATTTTTATTGCTTGACTGCCAGAGAAGAAAAATGTTTTGGAAATAGGTTAAAAGGCTAGTTAAGATTGTGAACTGAATGCATTGAAGATACCTAATCCTCCTGTCATGAGTGCCTTAGATCACTTCAGACAAGCCACTTCGCCATGCTTCAACAGCCACTTTATCTTTTGAAATTATCAGTAACCTACTTCAGAGGACTCGCTAGGATAGTAGTTTCATGAGTGTTCTGAACGTGAAAAAATTATGGCAAATATTACGTGTTTGTCTGCACAATACTGCAAAATCTTAAGTTGTTAGATGCTTGCTTACAAAGCCCTGCAAAGGCAGGTAACTAATACTTTTTCCTCCATTCCAACATCATTCTGAATGCCTGTACCTGATTTTTATATTTTTAAGTAAACTGACACGAACACTGTGGACAGTGATACGCTTATGCTTCACTTTAATAAGGATATATATCCGAGTCTGCTTAAATGAGTGAGCTTTAACTTAGAATAGCTGAACCTTCCAAATGTAAGTTACCACTTCACTATTGTGAATATTTTATGGGCATCTGTCACAAGGCATCAGAGCACATACATGAAAGCAAAATATACATGTGCAAATGTGCTTTAAAGGAAGAGAACCATTTCTAGGTCATTGACTTTTAGCATGGTCAAAGCTGGTAGTGACTGCATATTTTCACTTAGTAGATGATATGAAGCAAGCTTAGATCATAGCTCATTACTCTGTTGACCACATGAAAAAAAGTAACTGACATCCTTTGCCTAGTTTCGGTACACAGGTACAGTGTGACATTTTCATCAAAAATTGTCCCTGGAGGTCAGCTTGAAACTTGGTGGTGCATATAGAGGCGTGTCTGATGTTGCATATGCTGTCCTTCCTGGGCTGACATATGCCATTGGGAAAAAATTCAGTAGTAGGGGGAGTAGCTTGCGTTTTTACTTTGGCTTTTAAGATGTTGGATAACACTGCCACTTGAGAACTGCAAACTGACGATGGCTGTAACCTGTCATAGTTCATGTCTATGCCGATGCAGATGGTGGGAATTACAGTGGTGGGAATATGCACAGTTAAGGTACCAAGTTCACAGTTCAGGCCTCTTTTGATTTAGCTCACGCCAGAGGAGGAGATGTTCTTGTCAGCAAATGCTGGTGCAGCCCTGAGCCAGTTTGAGAGAGTCTCCACTGGCCTTGGTAAGTTTTCAGTCTTGTAACTTCCAATTTCTTTGCCTCATTGAACACTGATTAATAGAAATAGTTGTGATTCCCCTATGAAAGAGAAAATATGAACAAAATATTCATGCCATTACATTTGGATGTATGTTTTTCTGGTTATTAACAATGAAACTCTGTGATAACGCTATCCATGAGGAAAAAGTAACGCAGCAAATAAATCCAGTGCCAAATGTCCATAAAATGTCAAGTGTTGCCTGTAATGCTGAAGGCTTGAATGGTCTGTCTCAAGCAGAGCTGCCACTCTTACAATTAAACACAGATCTTTTTTGTGTTAATGACTCTTTGGGAGAGCCTTTTCCTCTGCTTGATGCAGAGTATTCAGCAGTTGTTGGCACACTGTCAAAATACAGCTTTAAAGCACTCTTCTTGCCATGATTGTTGTGAAGTCTCTTATCATATTAACAAGACCAAAAGTTCAGTTATAATATGTGTTAAATAAGCAGAGGAGTTCATTGTAGCATTGCAGTTAGAACTGTGATGAAAGAACTGTGACTGGCAGGAACATGCCAGACTAGGTCAGGGTACAAATGAACTGTCTGTTACCTACCTTGCAGTACTCAGTGTAAGCAAGGTGAGAAACCTTTTGTTCAGGAGAGTACTTCTATTTAAAGAGCAGCTTTTATTGCTGAGCATGGTGTCATACGGTATGGAATATCCCCCTGGTCAGTTTGGATCAGCTGTCCTGGCTGTGTCCCCTCCCAACTTCTTGCCCACCCTGAGCCTACTGGCCTTTGAGGGTGAGGCAGCCTTGATGCTGTGATACTGTGCCAGTCCTGCTGAGCAGTACCCAAGGCATAGGTGTCTTATCAACACCGTTCTAGCTACAAATGCAAAGCACAGCACTAGGAGAGCTGCTATAGGAAAAGTTAACTCCATCCCCGCCAGACCCAATACAACGTGGCTGGTTTCAGACCTGTCAAGCCAGTGTGTCTCCTTTTTATTTTTCTTTAAATTAGGTCAAGTTTCTAGTTCTCAAAATGTAGGTTTGATTTCTTTTGATCTCAAATGTTTTGCTTGATTTGAATTGTATATAAGGAAATTCATAATTTCTACTAATACTTACTGAAAGTGTTTTTTCTCTCATAGGATCAGGAGACAAAGTCTTTGCTCTAGCAAGTTTTGAAGTAGAAAAGGCAAAACAATGAAGAGGTGCGTGAGGCTTGGGTCTCTCCAGTTATCAGCAGCATTGGACTTCTGTCATATGCATTTGTTTTTTTCTATTTTTAACAAAACCCAAACCCTAAACCTCTTGGGTTCTTAACCAGAAGATATGAAGTAAACAGCCTAAGTGCACTTTGGAACCTTGGTGTCTATACCCTTAGTAATATAAGCTCTGAGGCTGAACACTAAGTGGTACTCTAAAAACAGAAGCATGGTATGACTGTCTTTGGAAATAATTGGCTATTCTGAACTTTTCAGAATGTGTATTTCTCTATTAAAACATGATCTTTTTGCATGTGGTTGTAACAAGCAGATCTTTTTCAGGAACAGTCCTAATGAGTGTTTTTTTGAGTGATTCTTTACATTGTTCTCAAGTTACCAAGTCTTAATTTTTGTCTGGACTACATACTAAGTAGTTTGTACTAGGAATGCATTGAAGCTTTGAAAAATTGACAACAGTTTATTTGAAATGCCATCTTTCTACAAACTGTTTGCAGAAGAACCAAAATGAGACTGTATGCTGGTCGTTGGCCCTTAGCTGCTTGTTTGCTGTGCCCATGAATGAGTGTCATTGTGTCCCAGCCTTGACTGACAAACAATGGGAGCCCTGTAGGGAGGCTGCTGGAGTAGTTTAACCTTGTGTATTGAAGTGAGGGGGAATTGCTACAAAATGACAATGAGAAGCCCTTTCTGTGACCTCTTACTGTAGGTTTGGGTGGATAACTGCATGCCACCGTTATTTTCCAGTATTTCTGAGATAGCATGAAATAGCTTGCAAGTAGAAACAAGTTTTAAAAAAGGGGGGAAAGTTTGCGTTATGTGATCAGTGCAAGTGTTGCTCAGTCTGTTTTTCAGATGGTGGTGCTGTGGGGAGGGGAGGGTCTGTGCCTCCACAGAGAAGTTAGAATCCTGAATAATCTCAGGGTGTAGGAGGGTTTGAAATCTCATGTTGTTGAATTTTTAGCTCTGAGTGTGGAGAAACTACTTGGGACTCTAGATGTGTGTTTAACTTCCTGATAAAGTATTTTTTTTTGTAAAATCAATATTAGGAATGTTGTTCTTAAAGTACTGGCTGCTTCACACTTTAATTCAGTACTTGTTAGCATTTTTTCTGAGCTGATTGGAAGCCTGTATTTCATTGAGGATTTTTTCAGCTTGAGAAAGGTCTGCTCTACCCTTAGTAGATATTTAGGTGCTGATCTAATGCTATTGGCAACACCACCAACAAGAAAGCCATGTCTTAATTGAATTTCGTAACTGTCCCCTTCTTGTTTTACCATTAGCTAGAGAAAAGTATACAGCTTCTAGCTGGAAAAAATAAAAGACAAAAAAAGTAACTTCATGCAAAAAAAATAATTTCCCTCTTTCTGTGAAAAAAAAGAGTTCAAACATTAGACAGTTGTGGGTAGTCCTTTGGACTACATGTTTTAACAGCAAGTTTGCACTTCCTTTCCTTGGAGAGCTTCAGAAGTGGAGGAAGCGTTATGAAATCTCATTGGCAAAAGGAGCATTTGGCTGTGAGTGTGTTGACGTGCTATTATTATCTGGCACCCCTCAGCGAAAGTGTGACTGGCTGGTGACAGATACAGTCAGTTCCCCTTCCATAAAGTGGGGTATAAATGTATCAGGAGAAGAAAGCTATCATTTTGTTGCTTAAACTCCACAAGTTATCTGTTTTTTCTAAGTGATATATTTATTTTTCCTTAAATGAGAGCAAAGTACAGTAACCAAATGCCACAGTGGTTTATGCTAACTCTCCAGCAAATTAAAAGAGCTTAAACAGAGATCTCTACCTGTATTGCTGAGGGGATAGGTGTGTCTTAAGGTCAAACAGATTTTGTGCTGGTTCTAGTGATTAAATATTTTTTTTGACAATGTGTCTTATTTAAGTTTCAGGCATGTTTCTGAACTGATCTGTAAAATGTGCTAACTGCCATCACAGTAAGTCTGCTGGAAAGAAAAGGATGGTGATAATATTGGAAAGATAGAAGAATTCCTAGGAAAAAAAAAGTGAGCTTGTTTCCATCTTGTTAGTGCTTTGAATTATAAAAACTAAAATACATGTACTAAAAGGATGATACTCAGGTTTTTTTAGAATTAGTAATGGTTTATAAACCAATTTTAAAAGCCAAGTGTTGGGTAGATTCAGTTCCAGTTTGCGGTGGCATGGCTGATTTTGGCAACAGTGGAGTTGGACCTGCTTTTGTCAGCTGGGAAGGTGACCCACTGTCTTGGAGTCCTGTGTTTAACAGAGTAGAACAGCCGTGTTTTACCTGTTACGTATGTATCTTAGGTTTTACAGCTAGACTTGAGCTTCAGCGGGAACTGCCATTAAATTGAGTGGAGTGGAAATAGTCTTAAATTTGGATAGCCTATTGCAATGTTAATCTCTGTGTCACATAGCAGTCATTTAGAGACTAAATAGGTAGCTTAGACTATAAACAGAACATTATCGATCAAAATTTGGATTGCACTTGCGGGGCATAAATACCCTATAAATAAGCAAGTTTTTCTAATGATAAGCTGTAGGAGTGGAAAAAATGTGTTTTTTAGAATGTGTTTTGCTTTAATAGATATCCTTCTGAAATCTAGCATTTTAGAAATGAAAGGATACACGGTATAGACAGCATAATTTATGTCTTTCACTGATGGAACTTTTTTCTCCTTTTTTTTTAAGAAGCTTTTATATAGTTGAGGTCTTTTGTCCATTACGTCTGAACTGTTTTCCTGTCTGGGGCAGTATTATGTTCCCTGACAAAGGCTGATTGCAGCTTTATATCTGAGAGCAGCTTATTAAAAGGCATTATTAGACAGTCTGAAATTATTGAAAACAAAACAGTCCATGGGGACTGTAGCTGCCTTATTTTCCTTTCTGCTCATTACTGGTGCTAAGTAACTCTTCTCCCCTCACACCCCCCAACCTGCTTGCAGCATTAGTATGTAAATTAAATCTCTCAGCACTCCCACGGATCACAGCAAGTTTACAGTACAATGATATGGAAATCTTTCCCCTTGTAGTTTGAGAAGTGTGTGGTTTCCAGGAGAAACTTTTTTTATTGATTTGCAAATATTTCAGGCTTTTTTCAAAGTTTTTGTACTGCAGGCAGTTGTGAAATTCCTATTAAATTGATCCTTGACTGAATATCTTTTGGACGTTGTTCTCCTTCTGCTCTTGAAAAGATCTCTCAGGATTTAGATGGACAAAGATGAGACTGAGATCAATGACCAATATTATTGCAAGATTCGGTATGCCAGGCCAGACTTCCCTTCTCAAAAGCTGTGAAGAGTCAGAGGGCATAGCTCTAACTCAGAGGCTGGATATGTCCTGCAGAGTGCCCTGACTGTAAATTTAATTTACCAAGGAAGGTGTTGCCAATATGAAGCTATTCATATGTTGACCCTAGGAAATAGTTATTTAAATAACCTACTGGAAGGGGTTAGATTAATTTCAGAGGCATAGTAGGTTAATTGGTGTGCTGTGCTAAATATTTTGCCAAACAATCCTGGGATGTACCTCCACTAGTATCTCAAAACGTTTCTGCAGGGGCTGGAAAATGTCCATAATTTATTTATTATAATAAGAATTTTCTCAAATAAAAACTGTCAACAAAAGAACAACTCCTAAATGAAAGCATGGTTTCCTCATTTAACGTAAAAGCTTGTGATGTTTTGAGTTCCATCCCCGGTTCAGCGTTAGACTTATTCTCTACACATCTTTCTCTCCTGAAGTAAAATACAGATTATGATACTTGAATATTGAGTGCTGTGAAGTTGTTATTGATCATACATTGCTTTGAAGATTAAAAGTGCTTTGTTTTTTGTTTATCATTTTACTTCTGAAATAAGAACTGTAAAGTACAGTAGCTTTAAACACATCAGCAAAGTTGCCCAGAGTTCTTTTTAGGCATATATAACCTCCCTTTTTAATCTTCTTTCTCTATAGGGTGAACGTAGTGATTGTACTGATCTAAAAGAGAAAGTGTTAGAGAGAAAATTGAAGCTTCAAATGATCTTTCTCTTTCCGCTGTCTTTGTCTCCTCGTATTATTTCCCTCCTTTGATCTTGAATGCAAAAGTAGCAAGATATCTTTGTCTTAAAGGAAAAATATAAGATTTCTTAAGAGATCCCTTAGTTCATCATGTTACCTTGCCTGTTAAAATCAAATTCATTTTGATAGAGTTTTCTGTATTAATGATACCTGACTGACAAGGCATTTAAGGCTGTATCATTAGTGGCTGAAATGGTAGGCAAATTAAAATGCAACTATTTGGTTTTGTTTCCAGTATGGCCATTCCCTTCCTATATAGAGACAAATAGAATTTTTACAATGTAAAAGAAATAAGTCAGCCTGCAGGCATCTTCTAGTTTCCCAACTTGCATAATTTTTAAATTATTCTCACTGAGTTCTGGGGAAGTATTTTCTGTTAGAGAAGTAAACTCTTTGTTTCTATTCTGTCTGTTTAGCTACCCACAAGAGAGTAATAGGAGTGCTCATATTGGAGTTTTTCTTCAGGAGGCATGGAAAATGCGACCCCTTGTCTTGCTATGATGTTGTAGGGTTTTTTAACTTTACCTTAATAGGGTTTTATGCCCCTGAGGGAGAAGGGAGAATTGCTGGTGTTTGTCACCCAAGATTTCTCTCCCCTAACTTTTAAACATCCAAGCTTCCCCACCTCAGGAAAGCAGGAGCTGCTGATGTTCAGAGTATCTGAACAGGTGGCCTAAAGTATCTGGCACTATCTGATGAGATAAATAAAAACACTTCAGAATAAGTAGTCTCTAAAATAAGGTCTTAAAAGAGGAAATACCGACATAAGGTTAGTGAAGTAAGGCATTGCTGTATCATGCACTGAATATCTACTGTAATTTCACACACTAATGTGTTTAATTATATATTTAATAGCAGGTTTATTTTAAAAACAAGTTCTAACCATGGACATCTCTTTTTATCTTGCTATCATAATAGTTTGCTGCTTGATAATGTTTAGGATTGTGTTTTCAACATGCCTCCAAAAATGGATTGGTAATAATTGCAGATGTACTGAAAACCATCAGGCAGAGCCACCTGCAAATCCTGTGGACAGAAGTGTTCATGTCTGAGTAAATAGCTTTTCGATTGACTATCCAGTTTATATCTGTGTAAGGTGGAGATTGAAATTAAGATCTGTAGTGTTGTCATAAAAGTGTGTGCTTTGTAAATACCAAATTTCATCTGGGAAATTTCTTCTGGTTTTGAATAAAATATGCAGCTGAGAAGGTTTCTTGCCATACAACCTCAGTGTAGATTAAAAAAAAGATTGTCATAGCCTTATTTACACTAAAGGGCTTTTTTGTCTGTCCCTCTAGAATATCTCTGCATACCTCACTGCACAGTCTATAGAAACATTAAATATTGTAACTAAGGCAGCTGAACTATTTGTTTATTTCTCTAGTATACTCCCTCTAATCTTCACAAGTTGTGCTCACCACTAGTAATGTAAATTTCAGCTGACTGTTGTGGCCCTACATCATTTATTATAGTGTCCCAAGTATGCAAAAAGGTGTTTGCTTGAACTGCATTGCATTTTCAGGAAAAAACTACTGTTTCTGCATCAGAGCAGGATTTTCATGAATTGGAATTGTCAGACTAAGTCTAAAATATAAAAGATTACCATGAGAAAAGAAGATTCCAAACTAAAAACAATTCCCTCACTGGGTACCATACACATCTCTGAGAGAAAGAGTTTTCATTATTGTTGCGTGTGGTTAAATGAGATGGATAATGAAAGCAGGGCTGTGTGTACAGATGCTGCTGGAAGCCCTTAATGAGAGGGAGATGCCAACAAATACAGAGGGACTTGGAGGGTGGAAGCAGCTGTACTGTGAAGGAATGCTAAATGAATTTCAGAGCTGATTAAGAAAGAATTGGAGATCAGAGAAGGACAGAGTGAATTGAGAGAATTTTTCTAAGTCAAGCAGGGATTCAGAGGAGAAGGTTTCATGAAGTTTTGGGTTACTAGAACAAACAGCAGTCTCATTAAACAAGAGATTAGAAGCTGTTGAAAAGAAAAATCCATTTAATCAGTTAGATGTTTATAAAATAATATCCAATCTTTACACAATACTTGTAAAAATGTTAGAAAGAATTAACCTTTAGGTAATGAAACTTCCTAACGTTCCCCTGCTGATGATAAGCTGTACTCTTCCCATTTTGTGGTTGGGGCAAGTAGGGTGATGACTGGTAAGAGATTTGATCAAGTCGCAGTGTACTTGTATTTTCTGTTTACTTTGTGAAGGCCTGTGCATTCCCCTGAGACATGAACAATATTCTACTAAATCTGTTGCAGAACTTGGAGTTGAGAGGTCTCTTGAGTATCTGTCATATCTTAAAATAATACAAGTGGCTGCTATAGTGGCAAGATGTCACCTTGCTTGATAGCTAAACATCTCGGTAAGCTTGATGGTAACAAGCTAAGGTCGGGCAGAAGCTGAATTAGCCTCAGTGTTTTAAGAAAATAAAATTCTCCAGGGGTAGAAGAAGCTTTATAGTATTTCTCCTAAAACCCTTTCTAAATAAATGCAGGATGTTAAATTGATGCTGTGTAAGATTGCATTACACTGTTGGACAGTCAGCCACCTAAATTAGGAGACCTAGACAATACCTAGTCATAAAATGGTGTTTGGCCCATGATGTTATCAGTAAGAAAATTCATCCTATTGCAAAGATGCAAATGATGGCTTAATTATACGCTCCTACTAGCATAAGATGCTTTTAGATCTTTCCCTCAGACTCATGTACTGTGCTAATTAACAGTAATCCAACTGGAGGATCCCAGAGCAATGCTTTTGCATATTTTTTCAGCTTATGCCAGAGCTCTTATGTTCTTTTCTTAAATAATTAATAATCATTACTGCCTGCTGTGCTGTGGGTATGTGCTAGTGATCTCAGATCCCAGCATATTTGCACCATTCCTGTTCCTGTCAGCAGCTTGGTTTTGCTCTTTGCAGAGGCTTTCATGTTAAGCCCTTCATTAGCTGGCAGTGGGGTATGGATTGCAGTGGCACTGGGCTTTGATGTCATTAAGGAGCAAGCTGTTAAAGGAAGTGCCACCTCTTTCATTATTGTGACTATTTTTATGCAATTAACTTAAATGCCGAGTAGAAAACAGATGCCTTTCAGTAAATAACGCTTAGTACACGGAACATTTTTTATCTTCAGGGGTTTTATACTTGGCTTGCTGACCCCCCCAGTGCATACTGTAGGTAAGCGGCATTGCTGTGAAGGCAGGTGGGAAACCAACATGCCGCTTAGCCATGGGCCAGGGGTGATGGACCTTTGATGGCTCTGGTCTTTTTTTTTTTATCATCTCTTAAAATTAATTTCTCTTGGTGTTCACTGTGGTTTTACTCTGCTTCAGGGTATCTAGGGGAACGATTAGTTTATTTTTGAGTGCTTGAATGACCAAATGGATGCTCGTTCTAGTTGGAGGTTATCGGAAGATGGCATTTTCTGTATTTGCTGAATTAGCTTGAACTAAACTGCCCTGAATTTTGCAGTGTCTGTAACTTTCTTACCATACTGGTATTGCAAAGTGCTCACGTAACCTGTTTTAACGCTGATGTGGTTTATCTAACACGGCATTAACGGAGAAGTTCTGCTCCTCAGCCTTGCCCTGCTGCACAGGACAGCTGGAGGGAAAGCGTGAGGTCACAGCGGCGGGCCGCACCACGTCATTTCAGAGTCGGATGCGAAGCATGTTTCTCCAGGTAA
>NW_010131030.1:0-225 GCF_000699245.1 Pterocles gutturalis
CCCCAAGACTCCAGTGCTCCTTCCTCTCCTCCGCGCCCTCTCCTTCCCCTCCTCCTCCTCCCCTGTGCCGTTTCTTGTCGCCTTTCCTCGCCCCTCGACCCCCACGCTGCCCTCCTGGGGTCCATCCCTGGGGCTGCTGCTCCCTCCCCGTGCCCGCCCGGCCCTGTTCATCCCCCCGGGCCCCACGTGCCCCCAGCCACCCCGCACCAGCGGGTCTGCCCCCTC
>NW_010131030.1:242-6745 GCF_000699245.1 Pterocles gutturalis
GGGGGATAAAGGGTCGGGGTCCTCCAACAGACAGCTCCTCAGCACCGAGAGGATGGAGCCGAGACACAAGAATTCACCTCTCCGGGGACGCGACCGCTCGCTTGGAGTGAAAAATAGAGAAACCATCAGAGCTGGGGATTTTCTTGGTGCCTTCTTGTCCCAGACCATTTGGTTTTGGTGATAACACGCCACCACTTGGGAATGATGAATTTGCATCTTGCACACAGAGAATTTCAGCCCGAGAGGCTTTTGTAGTCCAGAAGGAATGTGTGATTCATCGACATGTAATAACACATGGAAGAACTTTCCCAAGAAACTCCTATTTTAGGATTTCATTCTCTTATTCTACCGGGATCTCAGGAGTGATGCAAGATACAGGAGCTGACACATCTCTGGTGGAAGCTCTGCGTTCCCCGCGCACACGTCGTCACTGCCAGACCCACCCGCAGATCTAGGAGCGCAGAGCCGGGCTGGCGTGTTCGCTGGCACCACAGAGACCTGCAGCAGCCGCATTCCTCCCACCAGCAACGCTGCCCCGGCTCCGTGCAGGGGCTGGGGAGCAGAATGTGGCCCCCAGCGCGGCCCCGGTGGGTGCTGAGCCATCGAGTCATCTGCAACGAGAGTCTCGTTCTCGGAGCAGAGCCACTTTCTCCACAGTGATGTTACCTGGTGGCAGCGGAGCGGCTCACACTCGCTATTGGCAGATGGCAGGAGACGCACAGGGAATTCACTCTGGGAACATTTCTTCCATTCTTCCTCCCAGGCTGAAGAAGTGCAAATTCAAGTTAAAACCACGCACTAACTACAGCCTGTTTCCAAACATGGCCACAGATGGTTAAAGGGGCTCCGGCAGCAGCCTCTCAAACATTTCAGCCTCTGCTGCCGTCTCACCGCTCAGCACACACCCGCAGCCAAACACCGGCAGAGTATTCCTGCAAAGCCGTGCTCCGTGGTGCCCTGGCGTCAGCTCCTCTCTGGGATCAGCTGTTTGCAGGCACAGCAGGAGGGCAGAAATCCTCCCCCGGAGTCGAGGTGTCCATCCCCGGCCCATGGCTCGCGGCCGGGGCTCGGCAGAGCGCGGGGCGCTTGGTGCAGACTAAGATGAATGTAAATTTAAGGATTGGGCAAAAAACCTGCCAGAACGGGCGTGAATTCAGGAGCAGCAATGTGTGCACGTTGTTCAGCTTCCAAAAGCAGGAGGCACAAGCCCGACGAGATCCACATCACCTGTATCGACGCTGCTCTGAGCTGAACCTGAGCTGAGCTGCTGCTGGAGGGAGTCCGGGTACTGCCAGGGCCATGTGCTGAGCACGTTCCTGCTCACTCTTCATCTGGAGGTCTTACCTAGAAAAGATTTTTTAAAAATCTTCTTCAGGGTTCTTCTTTTATTTACAACACATTATGTTTTTTTCCTGCCTCCCTAAACTGAGGCAAATCCTGCTCAGAGTTGCTCCTGCATTTAATGGAAAACAAACACAGGTGCTCTGAGACCTTCAGATCTTACACGAGCACGTATTTGTCATCCTTGTTCTGCTTTTTCCCCAAAGGACAATTTTCTTCCAAGTTCATGAGCTTGTGCTGAAAAGCAGCAGAACATTTCCAAAGTCCCAAAACTCTTCAAGTCCAACGCTTTGGATCCAAATGTAAACTTCGCATGTTGACCCCACGTATCACCAAGAGGAACAATCTCCTGTCAGGAAGGAAGGTGCAGCAGTTCCAGCCTTTCGGGGTGGTTGTGCCCAGGCTGGCAGGAGCCGTGCTGGCGGCCGTGGGACTCACAGGGCACCTTCACGTTGGGTTTGGGATTGGGACACCTCTCTGCAGCTCCAGGTGCCAATGCCATGCCTTGGAGTGTGAGCCCACTCATCCTTGGTCAACCATGGTCAAAATCCCCAAAGAGAAAGATTTCAGCCCTAAACCAGACACGCTGCCGACCACGGCGGGACACAACCAAAACCTGTCTCCAGAGGCCATCTCAGGCAGAACAGGCGATGATGTCCCATGGCTGCTGGGGGTTACTGCTATTTTAGAAAGCAAGATTACAAGACTGGAGTACTCAAAAATTGTGATTGCTACTTGTCTGGATTTATAGTTTCAATTTTCAAGCCACTACCTCAAATGTAAAATCTGATTTTTTTTTTTTTTTCACAAAGACACTTGGTCAAATAATTAAAAACTGCTTCAGTGGTACAGTTATCACATTGATGCTCTTTTCTTTCTACCCTGTCTCAGAGAATTTGTTCCTTTTGTTAGATAATGCAGACAGGAGTACTGACTACATAAAATTCTCTAAGTTACAAGGTTATTTAAAATAATTCTCTTCCATAGCAATGTACTTCTTGTTGTGCACTGTGCTCTCTCATCAAAGACAGAAACCCCACTCCAATTCTGCAGGGTTTCAGGAGGTGCTGTTCCCCACAGGCGCGGGTGCGTCTCTCCTGCGGTCCCGTCGGTGGTTCAGCACAGAGCGGCCGCACGGAAAACGCCGCTTCGTGTCTCTGCCAGCACTAAACTGCTGAAGTCATCCTTTATGTGCACCTGGTTACACCGAAACGAGTGCATGGTAGAGGCACTTCTGTGCCAACCATGGAGTTTATTTCCTTAAAAGGGTATTTTCCCCAAAGCCTTACGGAGGTTGCAGCCCCAGAGAGCTCCCTTCTCTTGCCCCGGTGTCGGGGGCACGCGGTGGACGGAGCTGAAAGCACCGCAGAGAGGGCACGGCCGGAGCCGGGGCAAGTGCTGGCGGCTGGGCAGCCAAGAGATCTCCTGCTAAAAACCATTTCTCATCTGGCTAAGAAAGCTGAGTATGACGTATTCTACAATTCCTGCCTCATTCTGTGGAGCAGCTTCTGTCCAGCACTGTCACCACCCCACACCTCTCCTGTGTCACTCTTTTGAAGCTCAAAGCCAAACAGCTGCCTCGAGCTGGCTGCGTCTGTTCGCCCTTTCCTTCCCTTGAAGCAAACCTAACCAGTAAAATTCCCTGGCACGTTTCTCTGCTTGCTGGAGTTTCTTTTCTCGTTTGCCCTCCTCTACATCATCAGCCCCTTGTCACACCTGGGTGAAGCCCAAAAGCCGTTTAGGTTGGGACCCACATGAGCCAGTCCAGTGACCGTCAGGTAATGGTGCCTTCGGGGCCTTTTTCAAGGTCAAATATTTCTGGGTAGTTTTTCCAGCCGCTTTATTGAAATGCAAGCCCACTGAACCCGGGAGAAGAACAAGGCACCTTTGTGCCAGTCTGTCACTCACCGGCCCGTGACCCTGCCTCCCCCACGCCCCGCGGGTGCTTTCCACGTTGTCTTTCCACGTCGCCCACCTTCCCCACCCACCTGCTCGTGCAACATTTGTGTTGCTGACCCTCTGCCCGAGAACAGCCGCGATTTTCAGATACACTTCCCAAGAGATTATTACACTTCTAAGTCACTTCCAAGCTTTTGCAAAAAAAGTTTTACTTCACCTTGTCATCACAATACGAGAAACCACCCGAACCATCCCTGCGCCACCGGCAGGGACAGACAGAGCCCCGTGCTCCTGAACCCGGCCGTCGGCAGCTGCGTTCTGTGGGATTTCTCCAGGGTCCCCTGCTCCAGGTGAGTTCACGCTGCAGCTGTTCCTTCCAGGCATTACAAACCCGGGTATTACCACTAACAAACCAACTACCTCTGGATAATAAATAAAAAATTAAAACATTAATTTAAATGAACTGAGAAGTGTTACAGCCACAACAGTCACATAATCCCAACTTTCACACAAAACCAGACAAAGAATGTCAAACAGAATTAAAGAAACTTTATGTTCTTCTTTAATGTGCGCAGTTTCAGCTACAAAAGTGAATAATTTTTTTTATACTAAGAATGGAAGTACAGAGAAGCTTTGCTAAATAAAATTTCTATTTTAAGAGAGATTTTGATTTAATAAACTGGACTTGCTTTGTGAGAAACAACTTGTGATCGAGACCAGAACAATGCCTCTCAGGCTGTAAACTGACCAAAGCAAAGGCTTTTCTAAAGGCAGAACCCAGCACAACGGGGCCCCGGTCTGGCCCCGTAGGAATGCAATGCCAGCAACTAACACTGCGGTGAGTCCCCAATCCCAGGTTCTTTACAGTTCCTCCAGACTATACACAGGTCACGCAGAGCTGGCACGGCGCAGGGTTCCTTCCTGCACATCCCTGAACGTGTACGAGCGATTCCAGACTCTGGACAACAATCACGACCCAGGCTCCTTGGCTGACAGGTGACGTGGGACGGGTCCTCCTGCTCCCCCAGCGAAGCACAGGTCTTGGGAACCACCGCCCTCTCCTGCAGTGGGATGGGATGGGATGGAACACCCTGGCTGAGGTGGGTTTGTGCGAGACGGAGCGTCCCCCGCGTCACTGTCACCCGGCCGTGCAGTGCGCCCTGCGCAGTGTCACAGCGTCACCCTGCACTGATTCCCTTCCACGGAAATACATCTTCTTTAAGAAATAAGAAAGAGGGTGTTAATTCTGATTATTTCCAATATTATAACAGTCCATCACAGGCACACACCCACAGTTTTCTCTACTGAAGTGCAAACACAACCCGTGCATCCTTTCTGCACGGTTTAAAAAATTGCTGCTAGATGTACCGTGCTCTCTTCCCTTCATGCCTGCTTTGATTTCTTGATACAAGGCAAGATCCACTCCAACTGCATTTATCTTGTGTTTGGAATGAAATATTTCATAACATGCACATGGAAATCTATTTTGAGAAAATATGAAACTCTATAATTAGAAAAAAATAGAGACCAAGCCATTTCAGTATTCCCAGACGAAAAACATGTCGTTTGTTCCCATTAATAGCAGTGTAAAACTATAAAATATATGGTGCAATATTTGCAATGTTTATATAACATATATATAGCGTTTGTTAAAGACACGCTGTCCTTTAAAATCAGCTACATTTAATAACTTTTGGTTACTGTGTGTATCCACAAACTGTAGTAAACCACACCATTTAAAAAACGCAGGGAATAAAATAATTCCTGTGCGTGTAAACACTCCCTAAAAAAGCAGGGCATCTAGACACCAGATCCCAGCCCGTCTCCCTCCCTCCCACTAAAGCTATTTATTCTGTACATTGCCGAGCGGTTTAGGGTCCCAATCTCCTCTGCCCTCCCTCCGGTGGCCACCCTGACCCGGCACCCCCTGCTCCCCGTGCAGGTGCGGGTATCTCTAGGGAACGACGGGTCGGTTGCTGCTGCCAGGCCGGGTGCCAGGAGTGCTCTTTCCTATCAGCGACGTTTCGTTCATGATTTAGCTGCTCCCCAACGGCAGGAGCACAGAGGAACCGGCCACCCGGAGACCGAGGGCTGCTGCGGGGAGCGGCCGCGGACCCCCCGGGATCGCTGCTGACCAGAGAACGCGGCTCCGGGGGAAGGAGAGAGCACTAACTGGGATGAAAGGGAACCCACTGGCTTGGTGTCATACCACAGCCGTGCCAAAAGAAAGCGGTGTTTGCTAGCTGCAATCCCCGCTGTCAGATCTCCGTGTTATATTTTGGGTATTGGCCAGATCACGCTGCCTGCAGAGCATTCCCCGCTCCTCTGAGTCGCTGGAGAGGGGCAGAACTGTGATACTCAGGCCACCAAGCCCCCGTGCTCACCTGCCCTCCCTCTTGGTTTCAGCACTCCGCTTTCCATTTCCCCCCCGTGTTCTGCAGCAGGTCAGGGCGCTTGCAGAAGGCAGCCTGTCCTCTCCCCAGAAAAGCCACTGGCCGTGCCTGCAGCCTGTTTTCTATTTACTTCTTTCTCTGTATGTGGATTTTCATATAACAAAGATGACAAAAAACACTTCAACCAGCAAAGAGCAGACCTGAAATGGGAACAAATGACAAGTTTGTCTGGCGGCAGCGGGCACCGGACAAAACAGGGCAGTGACACGCAGGACGGACAGGGAACAGGATGGGGAGGGTGGGGAGAGAAATTATTTCAGAGCTGGAGCTAATTTAGTAGAATTGGGCACTTAAACAAAAAACTACAGTGTTTTTAAAATTCTGCTTATTGAATTATGTCAATCTCCTGCCAGCAAGATCCCTTCAGCTGGCTGAACAACCTGACACCTCTTCTTAGAAAATTTGCTAAGACGACCAGCGCAGTGTGACAGCATACCTACTGCCCCCTTCGCTGCGCTTCCGGGGAAAACCAGGCACCGCAGCTGAAAACAAAGCCCTTTTATGGAAACATCTATAGAATTCAGCAAAGGCTTGGAACAGAAATTAGAAGAAAACTCAAAGCATTTCTATTTTGAAGCCCAACAGAATCGTGGATTGGTCTGATAGCCCAGCACTTCTCACACATTTGCACTAACGTACAAAATATGGATTCTTTTGCATTAAAATTTTTTAAAAATAAATAATTTGATTATTACATATTAATAGGTGCTTTTGGAGCACGAGGTTTCTCCTTGGCTCCTGCGAATGCTATTTACAGAAACACTCCACCCCAGGCTCCGCAGCCAGGTGAACGCCTCCCTGGCCCTCCGC
>NW_010131031.1:0-6158 GCF_000699245.1 Pterocles gutturalis
TCTCGGATCACTTGCTCATTCTTTATGAGTAGTTCATCATCTTCAGCTGAGATGAACATACTATATTTGCTTCGAGTTTTCAAATAGATTACCCATACACTGGATAACTAGCATACATATTCAAGCATGCAGCTGGGGATTCTTATTGTGTCTATTCAAATATAGTGTCTCATTAGTAATGTACTTTTCATTCTACCTGACATATTTATACTGTGCTGCATTTTTTAAGAAAACCCAAATAAATAATGATCCAAACATTCTCTTATGCACTCATAACAAAATCCTCTTATTTTCTGTCCTTGATCTACACTTAAGTTTGGCAGCATGGCCACATGAACTGGAAGAAGGGAAGTGGGGTGGGAGAGTGGGGAATGCTCTTTACTTCTTATAAATGGAAAACGTTTAACTAGAACAGCAGAAAGGACTTGCTGGTATACCTCTTTTACAAATGGAGCATAATCAGTCAGTAACTTTTACAGGTGTGTTCAGATTTGCAACATGTACAAACAAGCTCTGAACACAGCCTCAGTTCCTAAACAGCATTCACAACTGAGAGAACACCAAATCATAGAACCATAGAATGATTTTGGTTGTAAAAGACCCTTAAGATCACCGAGTCCAACCATTAACCTAACACTACCAAGTCCACTGCTAAACCATGTCCCTAAGTACCATGTCTACACATCTTTTAAACACCTCCATGGATGGTGACTCAACCATTTCCCTGGGCAGCCTGTTTTAATGCCTGATAACTCTTCCAGCTTTCCTAATGTCCAATCTAAAACTCCCCTGGTGCAACTTGAAGGCATTTATTCTCATCCTATCACTTGTTAACTGGGAAAAGAGACTGACACCCACCTCGCTATAACCTCCTTTCAGGTAGTCGAAGAGAGTGATAAAGTCTCTCCTCAGCCTCCTTTTCTCCAGACTAAATAATCCCAGTTTCCTCAGCCCCTCTTCGTAAGACTTGTGCTCTAGACACTTCAACAGCTCTTCTTTGTATGCGCTCCAGGACCTCAATGTCTTACTTGTAGCAAGGGGCCCAAAACTCAACATAGTATTCAGGGTGCAGCCACACCAGTGCTGAGTACACAGCAACAATCACTTCCCTAGTCCTGCTGGCCACACTACTTCTGATACAGGCCAGGATGCTGTTGGCCTTCTTGGCCATCTGGCCACACTGCTGGCTCATGTTCAGCTGGCTGTTGATAAACATCCCCAGGTCCTTTTCTGCCAGAGAGCTTTCCAGCCACTCTTCCCCAAGCCTGTAGCATTGCATGGGGTTCTTGTGACCCAAGTGCAGGACCTGGCACTTAGCCTTGTGGAAACTCATACAACTGGCCTCAGCCCATTGATCCATCCTGTCCAGATCCCCCTGCAGAGCCTTTCTACCCTCAAGCAGATCAGCACTCCCATGCAACTTGGTGTTGTCTGCAAACTTATCGAGGTGCACTTGATCCCCTCATCCAGATCATTGATAAAGTTATTAAACAGAACTGACCCCAGTACTGAGCCCTGGGGAATGCCATTTGGGAAATGGTGTCAAAGGCCTTACTAAAATTGAGGTAAACAACATCCACAGTCTTTCCTTCATGCACTAAGCGGGTCACATTGTCATAGAAGGTGATCAGGTTAGTCAAGCAGGACCTGTCATTCATAAACCTATGCTGACTGGCTTATCACTTGGTTGTCCTGGACGTGCCACGTGATGGCACTCAAGATGATCTCTCCATAATCTTCTGTCCTGGGTTCAGCTGAAACAGACTTAACATTCTTCATAGTCGCTAGCAAGAGGCTGTGTTTTGAATTTGTGCTGAGAAGAAAGATGATAATCGTGATGTTGACAATTGTTGCCAGGACATTCAAGGTCATTTCAGCTTCTCTGCTGGGCCACTGTCTGCAGGCGCAGGAGAAGCTGTGAGGGAGCACAGCCCAATTGCTAGCCTGGGATTCGATCTTAGGTTCGGGATTGAGACCCAGAGTGGCCAATGATCTATTCCCCAACATACACGTCATGCCCAGTATGTAGGTGAGGGCCCTCCAGAAGCTCATCCTTTTTTTGTTCTGGATCTCTTGTTCTCCAGGTCATCTTGCTCCAGGTGGCTCTCTCCTGAGGCTGTCTCCGTCCCTTGGTCAGCTCCCAGTCTGGGACGCTTGGGCTGTTATCTCTATTCCGGGAGTACAGTTTTGGGACTTGGTCATCAGGTGGTGAGCAGTATCACTGTGTATCACTCATTTGTATATATTATTATTGTCAATATTACTGTAGTTTAGTTATTAAAGTGTTCTTATCTCAACCTATGAGGCTTTTTTTCCCTTTACCCCTTTAATTCTCTCCCCCATCCCCAGCACGGGCAGGGGGAGTGAAGGAACGGCTGTGTGGGGCTGGCTCCCTATCACACCTTCCTTGGCACTGTGGTCAGACTGACAAGCCTGTGGTTTCCCAGATACTCCTTCCAGCCCTTCTTGTAGATGGATGCCAGATTTGCTAACTTCCAGTCAACTGGGATCTCCCCGGTTAACCAGGACTGCTGATAAATGGTTTAAAGTGGCTTGGTGAGCTATTCCACCAGCTCCCTCAGTAAACTTGGGTGGATCCCACCGAGGTCCATACATTTGTGTGTGTCTAAGTGGTGTAGGAGGTCACTAACCATTTCCCCATGGATTATGGGGGCTTCGCTCCACTCCCCGTCCCTATCTTTTATGGCAGTAGCCAGATAAAGCTCTAGTTGGCCTTTCTAATTTTCTCCCTGCGTAACCTCACAACATCCCCGTAGTCCTCCTGAGTTGCCTGCCCCTTCTTGCAAAGGTCATAAACTGTTCTTTTTCCTGAGTTCCAGCCAAAGCATTTTGTTCAGCTAGGTTGGTCTTCCCCGCCAGCTCATCCTTCAGCACATACGGATGGCCTGCTCCTGTTCCTTTAAGTTCTCCTTCTTGAGGAATGTCCAGCCTTCCTTTGCCCTTCAGGACTGCCTCCCAAGGGACTCTGTCAACCAAGCACCTAAATAGGTGAAAGTCTGACCTCTGGAAGTCCAAGGTAGCAGTTCTACTAATCCTCCTCCTTACTTCTCAGGAATGGAAAACTCTCTCATTTCATGATGACTGTTCCCAAGATGGCCTCCAACCACCACATCACCCACAAGTCCTTCTCTGTTCACAAAAATATAAACCTTGAGCTAAGATTATTTTTCTTCAAAGATTATTGTCTCAGTTTCTCTCTCCTGGTCAGTGGACAGTCCAAATTCAATTCCTGTATCTCATGCTGGAACAGACAAATGACATGTGCGACACTGAATAAGCAGAAGTTGTTCTGCAGGTATTTACAGTTCTAATATCTGCCAATAAAACTGCTGGAGGAACAGCTCTGCTGTCATCTTTAGGGCCAAAGTCTTGTTACCAGCTAAGTGACAGTGCACTAAAGGAATAAGTAGCATACAAAAACTGACTCATCTTGGTTTTCTTTCTTTCATTCTGCAATCTCTATAGCAACAAAAACCCCCTTAGGAACAGTCTCCCAAAGACCACATTCAATGATTGAGCTTCAGTTATCAGGAGAAAAATGACAAGAATTATCTGAAGGTGAAATTGCTTTGGAAAGACGAGATGAGATGTGTCCTTGTCTATGTTCTGTACAAGTCAACTTATTTCAAAAAAAGGTAGCAGAGAAGGATCATACAAAGGTTAATATTAGAGGAATGGGAATAATTCCATATATGAGATACATATATATGTATGGTGTGTCTGTATCTCAAAGTAACGGGGCAATATATATCAGACTATCAGACACAGAAGTGACATACAGAAGTCAGGCAGCCTTGTCAGCATTTCTGCAGGAAATACTAGTACGTTATGATACAGGTAAAGGCCATGTCACAAGGACTATTCAGAAGCTGCACAGCCAGATTTAAAGACAAGATTTATTTTGAATATTTGACATTGAAAGCATTTATTCTGAATGCCATTTGGTTTGAAGGCTTGACTTGGACTTTCATCTTCTTTTAATGTTGCCTTTGTTTGTTGTTATTGAAATATATTTTGGAATCTGAGGGATGAAAAGATCTTGCCAAATTTTTGCCAAAATTTGCTGCAGTTCATATTGATGGATCTCAGTGAGTTATAAATTCAGATAAAATTTCCTATCACTCTACTTTTATCTGATGGTATATTTAGTATTTTTCACACAGCAAACATATTTTTACTGAGATGCGGAAGACTACTGACACAGGTAACCAAAAAGAAAAAAAAAAAGTACCATGGGCATTCTAATCCTAATATAACTTGTTTCTGGGCAAAAGGCCAAAAGATCAGCTTCACCATATATAATAGTAGGGATTTCTTCTGCTGTCCTTTGTTAATAGTAGTAGTACTTTAGCTATAACTCGCCTTCTCCCTCCCCAAACACTTTTTGCTAAGGACAAAATTCCACACGTATTTAAACCTATATATCTGAATCAATTTACATTAACAATTTAGAACTGAGCAGTAAACCACGTAAATGAATTTTGGTAGGCATTGAGGAGTCTTAATTTTTTAATTTTTTAATTATTGGGCATTACGGCCCAATATTTGCATGATTTTATATTTATTGCCCCATTTGCAAAGATTTATACACTCTGGGCACCTGCAGCAAGGTACAACACACCACAGTTAGAGGTGAACATCCTCAGGAGCAGGGTGTACAGGGATGAAGGTCCCATATGGGCCCTGGTTCTGGCTGGACAACCATTTAAAACAGCATATATATTTGCTGGAGCGCATTGGTGGGAAGAAGGTGTTGATGGAGTAAACCTGGAGGAAGGCTTTTGGTGGTCTTAAAGCTTGTGTTACCCTGCCACTGCAAAAACCTTGCTGCAGTCCTGCACAGCTGCCTACAATCTGACACCAGTGGGCAGGAGCCCTCTCACCTTTTGTTGCTGCACAGCTCATAAAACCACCTTAGGTCGGATGAGTGGGGTTTGTGGAGGTTCTGTGTATTCCCTTGGGCAAATTAAGGTGAGACGACACCCACAATTGAATACTGGCTTATAACTTTAATGCATACAATTTTTTAGGGAAAAAAGGGAAACATAATATGTAAAAAAAAAAAATTACTTGGTAAAGACAACACATGACAACACTTACCACCCACCAACACCACCAAATCTTACAGCAATGTGATACTACCAACAATACTAAGAAACCCACAACCACTCATAAAACTTGCCATCACTTATCAGTACCAAAATGAACAATCTATGGAAACCTGCTAAGCAAGCCCCAAAAGGAGCTGGCATAAAACTTATAAGGTGTTGCCATACGTGCCAGAGAGATAGAGAGCAAGAGACGCTTGAAGAGAAAAAGAAAGGAAAAGGAGAGAACGGAGAGAAAAGTTTTCACCACTCTTTCGATTCTTGGAAATGAGTGTCAGGATCTTGGGGGGGAGTGGTGGTGCTCGATCAGTCTGTCAGCATCTCAGGAGTCCTCAGGTGGAGATGTCTCCCCAGTCAACATAGGAACCCTGAAGGGCACATCCTTAATTAGCAGGGGGGAGAACCATCCTTCTGCGCATACGCAAGAGGGGGAGGGGTAGCATTAACCCTTTCAACCAAATGAGTTGGTGGTCGGGCGGACCCTGTATTGGATTAACGTTGGCACCTTTGAGCTGGAGGCAGCGACCTTATTCAGCAAATGTTTGCTGCTTTGTTGTAAGAGTAAGGCTTTAAGTCCTTTGCTAGTGATGGGAGTGAAGCCTTCGGTGCATTCTTCGCTTCTTCTTATCAGCAAGGGGTAGGAGTGGGAGTCTACAACCGAAATGCTTTGACACATCACAGGCCCTTGCCTCCTAAGGGCCTTGAGAGGCAGCTGCAGTTTTCTGTAAAACTGCATGAGTAGTCCTTCACACCTTTCCACACAAGCTGTGACCAAAGAAACTTTTATTTCAGGTATTCAAAAATAGGTACGTGCTACATACATATTATATATGTTACAATATATACGCATGAATGCTCACATACTGGCTCCACTCTATACACCTGTATTTACACACAGTGCATACGCACGTACACTGGATATCTGGACGCACACAGGCATGTGCAGCTGGGAGGGGGGAGCCTGCGCCGGCCGGGAACACGTTACCGCCTGCAGACAGTACCTGCCGGGAAGCTCCGACGTGAGGCTTC
>NW_010131032.1:0-479 GCF_000699245.1 Pterocles gutturalis
CAGTTTCCCAGGAGTAATAGTGCTGGTGCGGCCTGGGGTTGAAAACAAGGTGTGCTGCAGGGTGATGTTGTGCATACGTAGCGCACCTGTGCAGATACTGTGTGGTGTTTCCCTCGTCAAAAGGGGCAGAGGATTGCACATGCTTTGTTTAAGTGCTTTCAGCGTCTGCACTGAACCCTTAACACGATGAACTGGGTCTAATGGCCTATGGTTTAACTATACTGCAGACTGAATATTAACAACCCAGAACTGTTACTGTCTGCTGACACCCTGATAAATGTTTATGGCTTGATGTAGAATGTGAGATCGGCTGTCTTCCTTAACATTACTCTGAAAGTAGAAAACAAACTCTTGTGATGGCAAACAGCAAACAGCAAATCACTGTGAACGTTGCCACATTGTGCTAATTAGATGTGGAAATTGCAATGATTTCTGTGATACAGATAATTGATTTGTATGTCTTTCAAAGCTTCTGTAGA
>NW_010131033.1:0-338 GCF_000699245.1 Pterocles gutturalis
GTCCCCCATGCCCACGCAGGGTTCTGCCCTCTCCCGTCCCGCTCTGAGTCGCTAATTAGCGAGGTTCGTTACAGCCAGCCCGCCGCAGAGGATCGGCACAGAGTGGGAGCCGTTGCTCTCAATCTCCGCCTTTGATCACGGAGCTGGAGTGAGCGGAACGCCTTTCAAGTCGCGTTTTTTGATGAAAAATTAGGTTTTGAACTGAGTAACTTCGTTTTGTCAAAAGGGGCTGTGCTTTCCACTAAAACCTGTGGTGGGGAATTTTTTTTCCCTCTTTAGTGGAGCTGAGTGCCTGATGCTGGCCTGCTGTGTCCAGACCCTGACCCACCGCCCGGGGC
>NW_010131033.1:357-1974 GCF_000699245.1 Pterocles gutturalis
GGAGCCTCCAGCGCCTGCAGCAGGGTGTCCCGTGGAGCTCTGCAGCGACCCGTCCGAGCCGCGTTATCCACCGCGGGGTGTTCCAGGAACCGTCTCTAAGCCCTTTAACGTATGTTATAGCTTTGTAGTTTGTGCATCTGCAGCTCCCCTTCCCTGTGTTATAAGGAAGCCGGTACGTGCAAGCGGTTTTCCTCGACTGCGGTGAATCCGTGTGGTGAACATGGCCGGAATGAGGTTTTGGACCTGCACCGTGGTTGCTCACGCAGTGCCCATTGCTTTGGGATAAAGGAGCTCTTGCTCTGGCTATAATAATAATAATAATAAAATAACGCATAATTCTGAACCCGGTTCTTTCAAGCCCACGAGTTGGCTCGTCCATAAAAGCAGCTCTGTTTGCTGTGCACGGCACCTTGGCCATCGCCACTGGTGGAAATGTTGCAAACACGGGGGATGCTGATGGTGCAGGATAAACTGCGGTTGTTTCCAACCCTGGCCGTCTGTTTTTTTGCAGGAAAAGCATCCCCTGGTGTTCCAGAGGGACAGAGGGCTTTCTCAGCTCCCCCCGCTTTGCTGGGACTCGCAGCCCGACCCCTGCTGTGGGCATTGCACTGGGGAGGGACCGTGCAGGGCGCTCCGTGGGATGGGGCGGGTGCCAAAGCGCTGGGATCACCCGCATGGCGCGGGAACGCGTCCGGGGTGCCTGGGATGGAAGCAGCAGCATCCTGCGTCTCTGGGAAGGCTCCGTGCCAAGGATTGTCACCTACAGAGAGCACGAGGGAAGGGAGAAACAGCTCTTGGGGCAGGAAAGTGCTTTGTGAAGGAGCGGTGGTTTCCCTGCACTGATGCGCTCGGGAGCTGCGGGTGCGGGAGGTCAAACCCTGTGCGGGAGCATCTTGCCGGGCGAGCGGCGCGGGTGAGGACGGGCGATGTGACAGGGACCCGGAGGGAGGGCAGGCAAGAGCCTGCTTTCAGGGGTTGGGTTTCCACCCATGTTTTCTGCTCGCTTTGAGGTTTTGCTGGTAGCCGTCTCTTTGAGCTGACCTGCGGTGCCGGGAGCCATGCTGAAAGCGTTACCCTGCGCTGACAGACGCTTCTCCCCAGCCAGAAGCAGCGCTTGCCTTGTGCCGCCGGCGTTTTATTCACGTACAGCTGCGATGGGCAGCGGGGGGAGCGCTCCTTCCCCTCTCCCTCCCCAGGCAGGGCGGCATGCGCGTTAACGCTGACCCCGGTAAGAGGGTGCAGACGTGTCGCTGCGGTGTGCTGGCTGAGGCTGGGCTGCAGCACGCTGCTGGGCGAGGATTCGTTTGGTGACACGGTTCCCTCTGTGCAGAGCAGCGTGGACCCGAGTTACCATTGCACAGGTGAAGCATCTTCGTCTCTCTTGCCTCTTGCAGCCCACCTTGCCGGCTGCCCGAAGCCCCTGGTGTGAGCTCCCGGCGGCCCTGGGGTGTCCCCGAGTGTGTCCTTTGGGGTGTGCACTGTCGGCGTGTCCATGCCCGGCTGCGGGCTGCCCGTCCTGCTGCACGGTGTATCCCTTCGGTGCTGGAGCATCTGCCGGCGGCACGGACTGGGCTCGTCCGTTGGGCTCTGCTTCCCCACCCCGGTGGCAGCGTGAGC
>NW_010131033.1:2019-2291 GCF_000699245.1 Pterocles gutturalis
GCCTGCTCAGGAGGGGTCGAGGTGCTGAATGCAGTCGGTGGCAAAGGAGCCCGCCGGCTTGGCTGGCAATCAGCATGAAAGATCAAATTAAAAATGGATGTAGATTAGGAGCAAAACTAATGGCTTGACCTAGATAAAACGAGCGCCTAGGACAGCAGTGCGTTATCTGCCAGGAACAATCTCGGCCAATTATAAATTCAGATTGCCTGGAACTCATGATTGCAATCCTCTCTGCAGAGCTGCCCTCCCCGGTCCTGCCGTGCCGGCGGGGG
>NW_010131033.1:2328-6669 GCF_000699245.1 Pterocles gutturalis
CGAGTTGCCCCCGCTGGGGGGCTGCCTCCAGGGAGAGGTGACAGCAGGACAGGCTGTGACTGGAGGGCTCTGGCCGGCTCTTCCCGTCAGGGGTTTGTGGTGGAAGGTCTCAGAGAAGGGATTTTGCTGTAATTATTCGTTGCCGTCCTTCGCCTCTCCCTCTGCTCTGTTCCCTCTGCAGGAGCTGGCTCAGAGGCTTTTCCTTTGCCCTTGCTGAGGCTCCAGTTCATTGACAGGCTGGAAATAGGGGGGAAAAAAAAAAAAAGGAAAAAATAAAGATAGATGTGTTTTGTAACGCTTTTCTGTCTGCTCTTAGCTGAAGGCAGAGCAGCAAGCCGGGAGCAAAGCCTGTTGTATGCTGCCTCCAGCGTGTTTGTGTGAGTGGGACTGGAGGGGAAGAAAGCCCTCCCTGTGCCAGCCAAGCTGTGTGCAGAAAGCTGGTGCTTGCTCCAAGGCTCTGGAGAGAGCGGTGGGGTAGAAAAATGAGGAAAAAAACCTTCCTTCACGCTGCAATGTGAGACTCCTTCGCCTCGGGACTGCGATCGTGTTCTCACTTGTGCTGTGTGAGTCACTGAGATTGCTGCTTAATTTATAATTTACCGTGCTGCCGTGGGGCTGAACTGCATTTTATGTATATCTGGATGGATGGATGGATGGATTTCCCACACACAGAGAGCAGGTAGCTGAGGGTGAGGGTTACAGCTGTGCCTGCTGTGGCTCCTGCACTGTCCCCTGCCCTGCCCCTTGTCCTCTGCTCTCTGTGCACACACCGGAGCATCTCCCCTCCCCAGCAGGCTCCTGAGGCTTCTCAGCATCGGCTGCTCTCTCCTGAGGCAGGTAGATGGTGGGAAAAATCAATAAAAGCACGCTGTGGGTTTAGCTCTGATTGAGCTGACATCTAGAGATAAGAGATCTCCCGGAGCGGGGGGAGCAGTGCTCCCAGTGTCCCCAGCACGGGGTGATCTTCCCATCGCTTTGCAGCAGCAGCCAAACGCCTCGCAAAGCAGCCGGCGCCTCACTGGTGCTGAACACACGCAAAAGAGCATCTCGCCTCGTCCCCGCTGCAGATAAAGACCTTGGAGGCACTGGAGTGGGGCAGCTGAGGAGTGCGGGATGCTGCGGGATGCTGCGGGATGCTGCGGGTGCGGGATGCTGCGCTGCCGGGCGCTGGTGTGCTGGAGAGTCGACTTCTCTGGGGAAGGTGAAGCCAACGGGGAACGTGCCGTTGACCCGCTGCCTGGTGGTGCTCAGTACAGATCTGTCGATTAAGGGACGTGGCAGAAGGTGGGCGGCTGTGCCCGGGACAGCAGGGAAAGGGAGATGTGGGATGTCCAAATATCCGGACAGGAGCCCTGGCCCTTCAGCTCCTTGCTTTGGGAGATGTCTTGCTTGGGAAGGCACCGGCTCTTGATGGGGCTGCTGAGCGCATCAGTGTCTTCACATGTTGGTGTTCGGGATGGTTTTCAAAGGATGCAACTGCTCTAAACATCGCATCTTTGGGACCTTGCACCCAGCTGGTGCCCGTGCCTGCCGCAGCCTCGCAGCTCCTCCAGGCCTTCAGTGTTGCAGCAGCAAAGCATCAGCTCTGCTTTCAAAAGCACAAGGGACAGGGATAGAAGTCCCCAGACCTTTTGCCATCAGCAACGCGCTCACTGTGAGTCTGTGTGTGTCACATCTCTACTCACACCTAAGGACAGGGCCAGAGGATGCTCAGACCCCATCATCACTTGCAGGGAGGCTGCTGATGCCCGTGTGCCATCCCTTGCTCTCCACACGAGTCGTCGCAACAGTGGTTGGCTTTTATTTTAATTATCCGCTGCCCTCTGGGCTGCTGGCGGGATGCTGGCGTGGGCAGTGGTCCGACAAGGTCTGGAAAGCATCGCCGTGCAGTGCCCAGGGCCGTTCAGCGGGTCCGGGGGCTGCCGTGCCCCTGCTGCTGCTCTCCCGGCGGACAGCGGCATGTTTCGCAGCGGTGGGGTCTGTGCTTTCTTGCGACACTGCTGGGGACCCAGCTCGAGGATGCTCTTTTGAAGATGTAATTTTTTCATTACTCTGTAAATAAACCAGGCTCGAAACGCGGCGTTTCCGCTCCCAGCAGCCCACAGCACTTTCATCTGGGGGCTAACCAGGGACAAAATGTGTCCGAGCCTCCGAAAGAGGATGGGGAATTTTTTTAGCAGAAGTCATTGCACCGGTAAATTAGAAATGAAAAATTTATGAGTGCATCAAATTGTACAAGTGCAGCAGCTCCAGATCGTTAGGTATTAAATTCTTGCTTAACTGTGTAGCTTACCATGATTGACTCTAACTCAGTGATTAGTGGGGTGGGAGAAATTTGTGCAGAGGTGCTGCTCGTGCCTCTGCTGGGGTGTGTCGCGAGGGAAGGAGCCTTCTTCCCACAGCAAGAACCTGGCAGAACCTGGGGTTTGTGGCCCTTTGTGAGGGTGTTCTCGCTCGTGTCATAGATCTTGGGGCTTGAAGACAGCTCAGAAAATGAATGATGAGCAGAAGAAAGCCTCTGGTTCTCCCTTCCCTGGAGGGGGAGGTGTCCCTGGGCTCCGGGAGAGGGAGCGTTGGTGGTGCCAGTGCCTTGGGCGCCCGGACCATGGGCTGGTGGCCCCAGTCCCACCCTGAGTTTGGGAGATGCCACCCTGTCGGTTGGGCCAACGCTGCTTCACCCAGCTCCATCGGGGGGATGCTCTGGACCTGAGATAACGGTTCAAACGCTGCAGCAAAGGGGGTCTGAAGCATCTGCAGGGTCCCGCCGTGGCTGCGGCCGTGGGTGTCCGTCCAACGGGCTTCTCCGGGAGGTGACCGGTTGGGCAGCTGGGTTTTTGGTGCTGTTTCTGGAGAGGGGGAATAATCTCTGAAATCCAATACTTAACGCTGCTTTCCAGTGCAAACACATCTCTGCCCATCCTTGAGCCGTGGCCCTGCAGTTTCCCGAGCGATTCATGTTCCCATCACACCTGATCTTTGTGCTGCCCGTCCCTTGCCATGGGATTTCACAGATTGGTTTTTCCTCGCCCATGTCAACAGATTTGTTAGCAGTACAGATACTTTTGTGTTATAGTTTTCTTTATAGCGTCTCCCTGGATGCCTCAAATCTGTGTTATCTTTTGCAGTTTCTAAATTTCCATTTAATTCTGATTTTTCTCTCCGTGTTCTCCCGCTGTTTCTCTGCCAGATAAACGCTTTCAGGGAAAACTTACGCCCTTGCGCACGGTTTCCTGAGACAACCACAAGCCCTTATCTTTTCAGTGCTTCTCTTTTGTGATGGTTTTAAGGGTGTAAGCTGAACTTCAGCGCTTTCAGTCCTGCATCAATAGGTTTTTTTAAAATTAAAAAAAAAAACAAACATAAAAAAAGACTCAGTGCAACTCCAGACCCCGTGGAAGTCTCCAGGGTGGAGGATGCCCTGTGTGATGGGAGGTGATGCTCCCGTGGCATCGCCTTGTGGCCCGTGCCCCAGGGAGCTCTTCTTTGGGGTGCTCGGGTACATTTTCTGCTTCTTGCTCCCTTTCCTTGGGTTTTGCTCCTTGCAGATCTGAGCCTTGCCTGTGGGCTGTTTAAGACCATTTATTCTCAGCTGTTCTGAGTGCTCCTGCTTCTAGCAAGCTCATGCTACCTCTGCCTTTTTTTTTTTTAATTATTTTTTTATTTTGCTGAGCTTTTACCCAGAATTTTCCATTTTGTTTTGTGGCTCTGGTCCCTTGGAACTTGCACTTTTGGGGAGCGTTGCCCAGCTTCTCCCTGGCGGTGTGGCCAGATGGCACCGCTGCCCGGCGCCAGCATCACCCTCCGTCCCGCCCGGCTCCCGCAGCCCTCCGCTCCCCAAAACAACCGGCGCCTCTGCCAAAGGATTCATATTCCTGCCCCGAGTGGCTGGGGCTTAATAACCTGCCCCGAGTGGCTGGTGTTTAATATTCAGGATCTCTTGCGTTACGGGCATGATGAATATTCAGGAGCGTGAATTAGCGCAGCTCGGTTAATGACGCCGCGTGTGCAGCCGGGGAGGCTGTGCTCAGCCATTCGCAGCGCGTACTCTGGCTGGGAAAGCGTGTCCCAGCAACGCCGAGTGCCTCCAAGTGATCTGGAGGATGGGTTGTGTGCACCGGGGCGGGCGCCGTGTGGATTTCGTAGCAGGTTCGAAGTCACGCTCTGAGATGCTGAACATCGCTGCTATTATCACATTAGACCCGTAAATAGGCTTACAGGTGTTATTAAGTGATTTCACTGTGACGGCTGACATGCTGCTTTAGAAAACCTGCTTTGAATACCCTGTCGGTGTAGCTCAGCATGCCCAATGTACGATAGCGGCGCATCTGCTGATACAAATCC
>NW_010131033.1:6709-7396 GCF_000699245.1 Pterocles gutturalis
GCCCTGGGGGGGAGGGACAGGGGGGGGCACCCCCCCACTCCTCCGTCAGCTGCCAGCTGGTCCTGGGAGCATCCCGGCTCCTGCCTGGGGCTGTCTCCTTGGCGTGCTGGGGCCAGGGAGAGCATCCCGGTGCGGGATGGTGCATGTTATCCTGCAGAGCCGAGCGCGTCCCACGGCACCGGCAGGCTCCAGCTCCAACGGGGGCTGTCACCTTCCCCTGACCTCCCAGATCTCTTCCACCCCGAACGGTTCTGGTCCATCACCTGCCTCGTCCTGATCTGTATCTGTGACAGGTCAGGCTAGGATGGGGAAAGCAGAGGTGTGTCCCCAAAACCTCCCGAGCTGGCTTCCAGGTGAACGAGTTCTTGCCCCTCTGACATCTGAGGTCCGAGGGAGGGTACGCAGCCTCACCCGCGCTGTGACCCGCACAGCGACCGCAGGCTTCCTGCGGGTCCTCAGCATGCCAGCACCCCTCCCTTCGGGGACAGAAGATGCGGAGGAAACACGTGGCTCCTGATGCAGCTCCCCTGGTCCCCGGCCAGCTGGCCGTCGGGCGGGGAGGGGGCTTCACGGCATCCTCCGGCTGAGCACCCGGCACCACGGCTTTCCAGGCACATCTGGCTGCGAGGGGATTTGGGCATTTTAGTTTTCAAAATCGTTATGATACACAGCTGGAGCCTTGGGAGC
>NW_010131033.1:7444-9009 GCF_000699245.1 Pterocles gutturalis
GCATCCCTGATTTACGGGCTGAGCTCAGAAAGCCACGTGCAGAGGGGCGTGTGTGGCGTGGGGTGTGCCAAGCTGTAAATCCAGATTCCTTCCTTGCTTCTCTTAAAGGACTTTTGGGAACCGAGCATCCGGCATCCAAGAGAAAACGTGCGCGGGATGTCTTTCCGCGAGTGCTGCTTGGCTTTATTTATTTATTTTTACGGTGGCGGCGATTGGAAAATAAAGGTCACGAGGCGAAAGAGCCGGATGGAGACACCCGCTGCAGCCCCGCGCCCTGGCAATCGTCCGATGCTTGCGGTGGACCCATCCATAAAAATCCAGCCTGTAATGTAAAACATCAGGAACATGCCCCCTCTTTGGCCTCCCGAGGAAGGAGCTGTGTCCTGCCTGAGGCTCTCCCGGCTCTGGGAAGACGGAGACGTTTCCAGGAGCAGCGGTTCGAGGGTGATGGATCCGCAGTGCGGCATCCGACGTGACTGAAAGCTCTTTCTCAAGTCTGTTTGTAAAGGCTTATCTCAAAATAACTTGCCCCCAGTACTTCCATACTGCTTAAAATGGTGTTTTTCCCAGATAACTTCTGCAGGGAACCGTTTCTCATGGGTGGGGTTGGTGGGTTTATTGGGTGCAGAGGTTTCAAGGCGGGTGTGCTCTGCAGGTATCTGCAGGTGTGAAGCCGGGCGAGGGTCCCGGGGAAGCCGTCAGCCCCCTGCCAGCGTCCAGGGAACACAAACATTTAATGAGACTAATCCCTAGGGTAAAGCCCTGAGAGTTAAAGCCTGACTTTCTTTTCTCCAGCCACACCTAGCTTCCGACAGCAATGCCGGTCGTGCCAGAACCCCCCACCCAGGGACCCTTGCAGGGGGCCAGGGTGGCTGGAGACCTGGCGGGCACTGAGGGACGGTGTGGTGGAGACCGAGGGGTCTCTGTGCTTTGCTGGTGCATCAGTCAGTGAGATCAGGACCGGCTGCAAAAGTTGCAATAGATTATGTCTTTGCTGGGACAGCAGGAGTGAGGTGAGACTGGCATTTGAGAGCCAGGAAACAGCTGAGTGGAGCTGCTGAAGGGCATCGCCATCCCCTGAGCAATGCGGAGGGAAGAGCCATTGATTTTTCTTTACCTTGTTTTCAGATGGAGTTGTCAGTTTTCCGACTAAACGCTATGTGTGGTTAATGATTTGCTGTCTGAACTTTTGTTTTAAAGCCTTTCTGGAGGTGAAGCGTGCAGGAGCTGGCACCCAGGAGATGTGTGGGGGGGGGCAGGATGCTCCCACCTCCTCGGGTCGTTTGTCATCAGCTCAGGAAAAACAGAGCAGCATTGCCCAGGAAGGCAAAGAGGGGACTAGGCCGTGTCTCCATGGACATCCCTCTGACCCGGGATGCTGTGTCCCCTCCCTCTGACCCGGGATGCTGTGTCCCCTCCCTCTGACCCGGGATGCTGCATCTGCTCCCTCTGACCTGGGATGCTGTGTCCCCTCCCTCTGACCCGGGATGGTGCGTCGCCTCCCTTTGACCAGGGATGCTGCGTCTGCTCCCTCTGACCCGGGATGGGGCGTCCCCTCCCTCTTA
>NW_010131033.1:9412-11624 GCF_000699245.1 Pterocles gutturalis
GATGCTGCATCTGCTCCCGCTGCCCCAGCACACGTTCATCCGCAGCGGCTGCTCCTCTGCGAGCTCCCCGCTGGTGCGGCGCTGGGCAAGTCGCTGCTTTGGTGTGGTCCCAGCGACAAATGACTCCTCAGAAGCTCGCGGGCTTCCCGCACTGTCTAAATATCAGCTCTTCCCAGTGCATCAGCAGCAGAGCAGATTCACATCCATTGTGATCATCTCTGCAGTGCCACTGGGTTTGGGGGGCTGGTGCTGTCCCCTTGGTGCCGGGGCTCTGGAAGGGTGGCGGGTTTTTTGTTTCCATCTGAAAAGTCATAAGAGGAGGGGGTGGGTGCTTGGATTTTGACAGCAGAGCCGGGCTGTGGGCAATGTGTGCAAGGCTGTAGGGGCCGGCTGCACAGGAGTTTTCTCAGCCCCAGGCGTGAGCTGCGCCGTGCCAGCTTGTCCCCCAAAGGGGTTGGAGCTTTTCCCATAGGAAACGTCCCCATCCTTCCATCGGGGCATTGCTGGGGACCCGCTCGGGAGCTGCGCTCATGCAAACGAGCGTCGGTTGCTCGGGACCGGAGCAGCGCTCGGAGAGGAATCCTGTTGTCTGTGCATCCGCCTGGTGCTTCCGCTGCCTTCGAGGGCCGGGTTATTTATTTCTTGGGGCGTTATTTATTTCTTTTCCCATAGGAAACGTCCCCATCCTTCCATCGGGGCATTGCTGGGGACCCGCTCGGGAGCTGCGCTCATGCAAACGAGCGTCGGTTGCTCGGGACCGGAGCAGCGCTCGGAGAGGAATCCTGTTGTCTGTGCATCCGCCTGGTGCTTCCGCTGCCTTCGAGGGCCGGGTTATTTATTTCTTGGGGCGTTATTTATTTCTCGGTCATTACCTCTGGGTTTGGTTTTCTTAGACATGTCTCCTGTGCTGTGCCCGGGGCTCTGCCCCCCCTGGAGCTGCTGCTTTGCGGGCGGCCAGTGTTCCCAGGACCCGCTCTCTGGTCCTGCAGTGGTGCACAGGGGTTGTGTGGCCACTGGGAAAAAATAATATTAGAGGTTGGTATGGAGGGGAAGGTGGTGGAGGATGGCGGGACCCCGGGGAGGCGGAGGGCTCTGTCCCCGGCAGGGACCCTCTTTGCACCCGCGCTGCTGCAGGGCCCCGCGTTGGGTGTGTGCCCAGGGCAGGATTGGCTCAAACCCTTCTGCGTCATCCCGTGCTTGAAAAGGAGCCTCTCCCTTTAATCTGATGCCTCGCAAAGCTGTGATTTTTAATTTGTCAGAGTTCCTTGTCAGTCCCAGCAGGAAATATGTTTGGGACCAGTTGGGAAACAGAGGAAAAAAAAATTACCAGGAGGTTTTTTCCCTTCTTTGATCTATCTTTCCTATTTATTTTTTTTTTACCAGAAAGCACAGCGAGAGGATGAGTAGTCTCCTGCAATCTGTTTGCTGCTCTCTGGGTGTTAGAGGATGACACCAGCTGGGCTGGTAAAAAAAATAATAATCCCGAACCGACATTAGCAATTAAACACGCTGAACTCTGGAGTTTAATCAATTTCTGCCCTTTTGTCTTTCTTTCTTTTTTTAGTTTCTCTTTCAGTTTTGTTTCTGAATTCTGGTCTGAGGCCGTGCAAGCGGGGGGTTGTGCGTCAGGCAGATGCTGAGTTATTTTATATTCTGCTCGGGCTCAATTAGCGCAATTCCAGCGCGTGCTGGTGCAAAGGAGGGATGCGAAGGTGTCGAGATGCTGAAGCGGGGTTTCCATCAGAGCATCCCTGTGCATCCTGGGAGGGGATCTCTGGGGGACACAGTGCCGGGGGATCGGGGGTTCCTCGTGTGGGACCCCAGATGGCAGCGTGGGCCGGTGTCTCCGTTGATCCGGGGAAATGTCCCATTTCGGCACGTTGACGCCAGCCCGTGCTGCCTTGCAGCCTTCTTTCCGTGTTGTATCCATTGCTGCGGGGTTTGAACGGGTCCTGGAGCTCCTGCAGCAGCCCCCGTGGGGTGTTGTGCTCAAGCGCGTTGTTGAAATAAGTTGTCCCATAAATTATCCGTGAAACCCGCTCCTCTGCTTCGGCGCTGCTCGGTGCTGTCCGGACAAAGGGAGCCGTGCGGGTGTAATGCAGCGCCGCAGACAAAGCCCCTTTGTGTGGGACCGGAGCCCTGGGAAGGGACGATGGGACGCTGATGTGGGACCCAGCCCCTTCCCACCCGTCGCCCCCCAGCCCCGCTGGCA
>NW_010131033.1:11655-13198 GCF_000699245.1 Pterocles gutturalis
AGCGGGACGGTAGGAGCGCGCTTCCCCAGCCTCGCCTGGCCCCAGCTCGGAGGGCAAGGGGGGTTTTCCTCCATCCTTCAATCAGGTTTGGGTGGAGCAGGGATGCTCTGCCCCGGAGCTGCTTCACTGCGGGACGGCCGGGGCTCGGCCAGCCCGGGCACTGGAACAACACGGGGTTTACACAGGAACGTCCCGTAATTTTTTGAGACATAGCAAAGCATCCCACCCACAGCTGTGCAGTTACAGTCCGGGTCTAGAACCGTCGGCATTTTTCTCTTTTATTTTTCATTTTCACCAGCGGGCTTTGCCCAGAACCTTGCTGGAGCAGCGTGTGCTCTGGCTGCGAGGAGCTGAACGTCTCTCCCGGGGAGGACACGTCGGGGGAGAGTCCCCGCCTGGGCATGCGGCGGTTTCTGGGTGTTTATGAATGAATCCGTGTCCTGAGCCCAAGGTCATTCGCGTTTGCAGGGAACCCTTCAAAAACAACCTGGGGGTCCTTTCCCCACGGAGCTTGCCTCCATCCCGCGGTGCTGCCAGAGAGGTCGGCGTCGGCTCCGAGCTGCGTCCGCCGCTGGGCTGGGGCACGGGGAGAGCGGAGAAAGGGAGGAGAACAGGGAGCAATGAAAGCAGCGGCTTTTGGGGTAATTTAAATCCAAGTCATGCCCAAGCAGGGAGTTTCTCTTTCAAGTGATCCACAGCTGAGCTTTGTTTAACCTTGGGTAATTACTCTTGGGTGAGCAGAAAGATCCCTTACACCTATAATAATATCTGTGTGTGAGAGGCATTGGTGCTGAATGGCTGCTTTTTAAACCGCTGTAAAACATTGCAATCCGAAAATAAAAATAAAATGCCAATTGGGCTGGATTCAAAGCCCGTGACGAGGCCTCGGTCAGGAGATGTACGGTCACAGACACGCTTGCCGACACATCGATTAGCGGTGTCAGAGGGAACAAAAAGTTCCCGTTAGCAGCGATTGGCTTTTAAAGAAGGATGAGGGGACGGGGGAAAAAAAATAAAGGAAATAAAAGAAAACTAGATAAAGGTTTTCTGAGCAGCCCCCTTTGCAGAGGGCTCTGCCAGGAAGATCAATGCGGTGGCTTTGTTTTTGTGCCGTGACACTGCTGGATGCTGAAAGAGTCTTTTGACCCGTGGGTGGATGTGCGGGAAAGGAGCTGCCGGGGAGGGAGGGGGCATGGGCCGTGTTCACCGCGCCAGCGTTTCATTGTAATAATGCACAGATCCGCCACAGAAAGCATCTCGGGTGCTCGGCTGGCGGCAGACAGGTCCTGTGCTCCCGTTATGGCAGCAGGGGGTGCGGACGGAGGTGTTACTGTGAGTCTTTGGAGAGAGGCTCAAGCGCTGGCTCAAATCCACTCCAAAGTCTTGCAAAAACAACCAGAAGGCAAATAAAAGAGTACCCACGAGGTATTTCTGTATTTTCTGTAGCTCTTGGGATTTTCCAGCCGGTCTCGTGACTCCCTGGGGCTCTGACTCAACCGGGCTGAATGCCTGGGCCTGGCAGACGGCGGATTTATGCTGCAGC
>NW_010131034.1:0-1394 GCF_000699245.1 Pterocles gutturalis
GTTGTAGCAATGGGCTTTCATTGTTGTTCAAATGACTACACCTTGATGAAGTCAAACATCCACTTTGTCCAAAATATGGAATAACTGGATCATAAAAGGATCAGAGAATCATAGGAAATCACAGCTTAACATGAATCAACATTATCTTGCTTTGTTGTAAAAACAAGTGGATTGCATGTTGAAGTACACTGAATAATCTTTCTGCTCCAGTTTGTACTTTCTAGATATCAGAAGACATTCTTCATTGGTTTTGAATATTTCACTTTAAAAATGTGGAACAATTCAAGAAACTGCAGTGAAAAGCAGTGAGAATGACACAGATGACACCTATGATATATCAAGACATTTTTGAAGAACAGATGTATTTTAATGTAGAAAGCAGAAGAAAGTTAAATCTAAACAATTTTCAAATACCTAAAATGTACCGCCAAGAGGATACAATTAAACTGCTCTCCATTTCTGCTGTAGTAGGACAATGTGCTAAAATTACTGTAAAGGAGATTTACAGGGAAATAATTTTCTGCTAAGAATAGTTAAGCATTAAGCACAAAGGACAAATTGCCACCGAAATTTTGGAATGCCTGTCTTCAGAAGCTTTAAAGAAGAGATTAACGAAGCATCTGTAAAAATGTGATGTTCCTTTAGTTTATCCTGCCTAGAGGAAAAGAAGGATTCAGTGACCTTTTAAATGGGTCACACTTTTCTGTAATTCCATGGGTTTTTCTCATATTAAGAACAAGGTTTCTCCACTGGTATTTCTGAAGTAATATTTTTTCCTCTGGGGAAATCTATTACTTAATCTGAAGTTTCCTATTTCATTTGTCCATCTCTGCCTCACTGTCTAAATACCTGTGGATATATGTTGCATGTAAAATACTATGATAACAAAAAGAAATATTGAGATGAGTTAATTAAGAGATATTTTCTGAGAGCCTCACTCAGCCATATTTTAATCTATGTAGATTCTTTAATAATACTAACTTTTATAAAAGAGGACAAACCTAGGCCTGCAGATTTAGCTGTAGAAGTCATAGGAGAAAGATATTCAACTACAGCTCCTTTAATTTTTTTAAGCTTCTCACATGCCTAAAGGGTACATAATTTTCTTTTCATGTGAGCTGCAGTTGCGCTGTTTTACATTTGCATTTTTTTGTGCTGAAATCAACTATTTCTTGGTGTTGGTGAAGAAAACTGACATTTCTGGACACAAGGGCACTTGAGGTAAGGAAGAATTTAAAAGGATGCTGAGACTGGAAAGTCTTAGAAGTGAGGAGACACTTGCCTAATCTTAGACATCTGTCCCAGATATAGCCTACTGAGAGCTAACCTCCCAGATCCACTTTTTAAGCAGTGGAAAAAAACAGGTGCCTGTAACCTGTGATTTATCTGACATG